>NC_056730.1:197514370-197809370 GCF_019279795.1 Protopterus annectens
ATGCCTCTAGTCAGCATGATAGGGTAAGACTACAGAATGAAATGGAGTACCTGACATACCAGTCACCATAGCAAATGTGTACAAGTGTCAGGTGTGCCCCCCCATCCTATGTAGACATGTAGTAACAGTCAGGTGTACCCCCCAAATCCTGTGTAGAAATGTAGAAATAGTCAGGTGTGCCCCCCATTCCATGTAGAAATGTAGTAACAGTCAGGTGTACCCCCCAAATCCAATGTAGAAATGTAGAAATAGTCAGATGTGTCTCCCATCCTACAAAGAAATGTAGTAACAGTCAAGTGTGCTCCCCCCAATCCTGTGTAGAAATGTAGACATAGTCAGGTGTGCCCCCATCCAATGTAGAATGTAGTAACAGTCAATGCCAAATGATCAACGGATACCCTGCAGAAACAGTATGCCACCTGTAGGTGTAAAACACATAGGTCTGCACTGCAGTATAGACTACCTAGACTTGATCCACATATGCAATACAGACGGGCATAGTGGGCATGCTCACACACTTAGAGAAATGAAGGCAATTTCAGTCAACAACATACTGAAAGGTCATACTGGGCAAGCTCATACACTTAAACACATGAAGGCCATGTCTGCAAACACCAGTGGACCAGACATCTCTGGCAGTTGCAGATGTTAGTGCAGACACTCCTCAGTATGTACCACACATGCTTTGCACACACAGTGGACAGGAATACAGACATATATCTAAGGACAACATACTATAATAAGCCAAAGGTAGACGTACATAAATGTGTGGAAGAGGGTGACTTTGACAAGGAGCCATCCAGGCCTGTCTCACACAGCACACAGCCAAAGGGCCACAACCACATGAGGTTGAGATGTCACTCACTGTAGATACTAGCCACCAGTATCTGTCAGCATTACAGACTATGTGGTGCACGTACTAGCTGTGCAACATGACTGTATAAGGAAGTAGTCATCTAGCAGCTGTATACATGTAACTGGAATATGACCCTGTGTGCGCCTGCATGTGGTGTGTCAACCTCTAAATGAAAGGCTTATGGCCCATGCACACAAACTGCCCTCCCCATAGCCCTACTTTGACAAGCCTGCTGAGGTCATCAACTGTGAAATACACCTTTGGGAGAGTTGTAGCCCAGTAATCACCATGGTGTGTCCCATAACTGCATACCACTGTAGTATGATAAACTTGTTAGGTAGGAGGTCCAATCCCAAACATGGTAATTGTGTGTGTTTGTGTGTGTAGAGAACAATGTTTTTTTAGGGTAGTCACACAATCCTACAATTCAAATGCTCTACTTTGGCAAGGCTGCTGATGTCATCCACCTAGAAATACACCTCTGGGAAGGTTGTAGCCCAGTAATCTATGTAGTGCATCATATAACTGCATACCGCTGTAGTGTGATAAACTAGTTAAGTAGTAGTTCTAATCCCAGACATGGCAAGTGTGTGTGTGTGTGTGTGTGTGTGTGTGTGTGTGTGTGTGTGTGTGTGTGTGTGTGTGTGTGTGTGTGTGTGTATAGAGCAATGCATTTTAGGCTAGTCACATTCACCACAATTAGAATGCCCTACTTTAGCAATCCTGTTGAATGTCATTCACCGTGAAATACACCTTTGGGGAAGGAGTTCTCTAGTAATCCCCATGGTGCATCCTATAACAGTTTCATGCTCTAGTGTGATATTGACCTCTGTTAGGGGTTCTATACCCACACATGTCAGTTGGGGATGTTTTCTGTGTGTGTTTCAATGTGTAGGGAGAAATGCATTGTAGCCTAGCCACACTCACTAGAATTTGAATGCCCTACTTTGGCAATCCTGCTGATGTCATCCAATGTGAAATACACTTTTGAACAAGGAATTCTCCAGTAATCCACGTGGTGCATCTTTTAACAGCTTCATGCTGTAGTGTGATATAGACACGTTTTAGGGGTTCTATACCCACACATGTCAGTTGTGGATGTTTTGTGTGTGTTTCAATGTCTCTGTGGGGAGCAGTCACTCACTACAATTTGAATTCCTTACTCTGGCAATCCTGCTGTCATCCAGTGTGACATATAGCTTTGGGGAAGGAGCTCTCCAGTAAGCACCATGGTGCATCCTATAACAGCTTCATGCTGTAGTGTGATATAGACATTTGTTAGAGGTTCTATACCCACATGTGTTGGTTGTGGATGTTTCGTGTGTGTTTTAATGTCTGTGTAGGGAGCAATGCATTTTAGCCTAGCCAAACTCACTACAATTTGAATGTCCTACTTTGGCAATCCTGCTGATGTCATCCAATGTGAAATACACCTTTGGGGAAGGAGTTCTCTAGTAATCCCCAAAGTGCATCCTATAACAGCTTCCTGCTGTAGTGTTATATAGAACCCCAGTTATGGGTTCTATACCCACACATGTTGGTTGTGGATATTTTGTGTGTGTTTCAATCTCTGTGTAGGGAACAATGCATTTTAGCCTAGCCACAGTCACTACAGTTCGAATGGCCTACTTTGGCAATCCTGCTGATGTCATCCAATGTGAAATACACCTTTGGGGAAGAAGTTCTCCAGTCATCCCTGTGGTGCATCCTATGACAGCTTCATGCTGTAGTGTGATATAGACCTCTGTTAGGGGTTCTATACCCACACATGTCGGTTGTGGAGGTTTTGTGTGTGTTTCAATGTCTGTGTAGGGAGCAAT
The DNA here is from genome assembly GCF_019279795.1 of Protopterus annectens. Taxonomy (NCBI): domain Eukaryota; kingdom Metazoa; phylum Chordata; order Ceratodontiformes; family Protopteridae; genus Protopterus; species Protopterus annectens. The sequence continues at coordinate 197,517,047 of NC_056730.1, forward strand.
GCATTTTAGCCTAGCCACTCTCACTACAATTTGAATGCCCTACTTTGGCAATCCTGCTGATGTCATCCAATGTGATATACACCTTTGGAGAAGAAGTACTCTAGTCATTTCTGTGGCGCATACTATAACTGTGTACTGCTGTCATGTAATAAACTAGTTAGGTAGGAGCTCTTCTCCCAGACATGATAAGTGTATGTGTGTGTGTGTGTGTGTGTGTGTGTGTGTGTGTGTGTGTGTGTGTGTGTGTGTGTGTGTGTGTGCGCATGTGTGTGTGTTTGTAACATGTATACTGTGTGGAGGTGAGTCTGAGTGTGTAACAACTGGGCCCAATGTGGAGCGGGTTTTGCAAATTTCTTATATGGTGGCCCTAGTATATATCGCAATGTTCACCATACAGGATAACAGATGTGAAATAGCAGAGAGGCTGGGGTGCAAATCTATACACATACATGTGACATCAAGGCCAGGCAAACAAAGTTAGCAACCCTAGTATTAGCCAGAGAACACTCTCAACCCATGTCTCATACATACAGGCTTGCCTAGGCAACAGCCACTATGTTGGTAGCACACTGCATATTGCCCACTGATAGTAACTATGGAGTGATTGCAGTGGCCTACAGAGGTCATAGCACACTGTCCATCTGTCCAATAGGCACATACATGCAGACAGTGCACCTCTCCCATGTTCCCCACTGGACACTTGCAACACATGTGGTGCAATCAAATGTGACCCAACAAAGGACATACCATGCCTGAAAACATGCCCCATATGGGCAGATGCCACTGACACCAGGGAATGCCATTAGCATGCTATCAATGTAGGTGCAGGGTAAACCTGCTGTCCATCACCAGTTCCTGCCTCATGAGGCCAGGGCAAGCACATCTGATGATAATCTGTGTACACAACATGGGACAGACACTCAAGGTACAGCTCCACATATCACTGTACATGCATGTTGGAGGTGTGCACATCACAGACACCGTCCATGTCATGGACTAAGGAACACATATATGGCAAGCAATGCACAGCATTGGCCACACGCAATAGTCACCCAGGTGACTGGATGGTGAATACAATACCCACCTGTGTGAGCAAATCCAGAAACTACAGCCCTGAGCCACAATGCAGACCATTGTCATATGGGCTGATGCCAAGGTATACCCATCACCTAGCCTTGTATAGCTGTTTGGCACAGCTGACCACTACACACCCATGAAGCAATGTCATGCATGTCAGTACTGGCAGTGTGTGTGTGTGTGTGTGTGTGTGTGTGTGTGTGTGTGTGTGTGTGTGTGTGTGTGTGTGTGTTGTATGATGCGTATTTTCACATTCACACTCACTACAACCCCCATTGGCATACTAAAGCATGCTGTCTGATGTCAGATACCTCCCCATACCCTTTGTTCATATAACCTCCCTATGACCCCTGTGGTGCATGTGATACCTGCATAGCAATGTGTTGTGGCAATCTCACTAGTCATGAGTTGTATGCCTGGCTCTGCCAAATGTGCCAGTGTTTGTGCATCCCTGTGAGAACGTGGCTGTGTTGACGCTAGCACCTGTTCATGGGGACAGGCACATGTACTACAACTACCGTATAGCTACCATAACCCTGTTGCAGATGTCACTCACCAACACATATACATTCTGAGGGGTCCACAACGTGTAACCTATGTGGCACATCCATTAACTGCATAGAAATGTGATAGCACTACATAGTCATCAGGGGTTTCATACCCTGTGATGGTAGGTGCGTGACACAAACATGCTTAAGTTTTACTCTCCCACCCCTCCCTGACTTGTCTTTGCCTCTGTCTGCCTCTCTCATTCCCTCTCTGGTGGATATGGAGACCTACACCTACTTTGCTTAGGCAGCAGCATGTGTATTTTAAGTGATGCTCATGATCAGCTGATGGCCTCTGCACGAATTGCAGCCCTCCCCTAGCTGGTTACATGTGGAACATCTGTGGTAACATTCCCATAGCCAATTGCATGGAAACACATGCCAGTATCTAGGAACATCATGTTGGTGTTGGGCCTTTTCATTCACTGTGAGCAGGAACGCGATCTGATGTTTGGCAGACAGCATCTCAGATGGATTGGGGATTAGGTTCATAGGTTCATAGAGTAGTACTAGGCTAACTGCCCTTGCCAGCCATTTTAACCCTAGCTAATTATCTCTTGTGAGACTCAAACCCTGCACCTTGTGTTTGTAAGGCAAACACCTTAACCATTAGGCCATCCTCCCAACCTTTTACCTCTAACAACATACACTGTGGAAACAGGGCAGCACACAGGAGGGGGATGTGCCTGACCTGACTACAGACTGTAAGTGCTGCTATACTGCATTTGGAGTAATGTTGGTTTAACAGGCTGTGTGTGGATATGGCTGTCCTACATGTTTTAATACCTGCCATGTCAGTTCTATGTTTATGAGGAATCCCCATCTGTAGGGTCATCTGCAGACTGGGCAGTGTGTGGTGCCTTTGGTTTCATGTGTTACCCACAGAGCATCTATCTGTGAACTGCAGAAGGTAGTGTGAGGATTGCAATCTGTAGATGGTGAAAGCCATGACAGTTACTGACTTCATATCCCTCATAGGACATATGTTGCAACAAACCCTGTTACAGCAGTAAATGTATGGCAGCATGTCAATATTGGCTCTGTGTATGTGCTTCCAGCTACAACTCTGCCAACCTTTGTACATATGTCATGCATTAAGAGGTGCATATGTGCTGTACACCATAATTAGTGTTATCATATCTGATAACAAGCCAGTGAGATATCAGACTGCTACACATTATGTACAGTAGGGGTTATATTTGATGACATAACCTGGACATTCTGTGGTTGTTTGTACAGTACTGATGTCTGTGTACTTATGGTGAATGTCGAAGTGTGTTTATTGTTAATATGTACTTTGGCCTGTGTACAGACTGTGGTAGACATAATTGTTCTTGGTCCCATCCTATCTGATGTTACATGTTGCTCCACTGTATGTTACCGTATTGGCTTACATGTTTTTAGGGTCATACACACACATGTCCCATACCACAGACAGGCATCAGACCACACTGTGTGCCCATATATGTAGGTTTAGTGTGTGAGTGGCACATATGAGAATGGTGTTGAACATGTTTTAAACTGTGAGCTTTGGCCAACTGAGACTTGCATGAGTGGAGTTAAGTAGATTTTTTTCTGCACTTTTATCAAATAATACACAATTTAAAGTAATTTGTTTGTGTTGCATTGAGCAATATCTAGCTGGAAGTTGTGACTGTTTTTTCAGAAAGTCTTATACAAGTGATATTTTCAGTTAAGGCTTGTTAAAAAACCTGCATAGCCAGTGATAAGTGGGGGTAGTTTACCTCATTGTTATTCGGTTTCTGTCTTAGGCAAGTGGTACAGTGAATTGTTTTCTGTTTAAACTGTGAGCTTTGACCAACTGAGACCTGCATGAGTGGAGTTAAGTAGATTTTTATCTGCACTTTTATCAAATAATACACGATTTAAAGTAATTTGTTTGTGTTGCATTGAGCAATATCTAGCTGGAAGTTGTGACTGTTTTTTCAGTAGGTCTTATACAAGTGGTATTTTCAGTTAAGGCTTGTTAAAAAACCTGCATAGCCAGTGATAAGTGGGGGTAGTTTACCTCATTGTTATTCGGTTTCTGTCTTATGCAAGTGGAACAGTGAATTGTTTTCTGTTTAAACTGTGAGCTTTGACCAACTGAGACCTGCATGAGTGGAGTTAAGTAGATTTTTATCTGCACTTTTATCAAATAATACACGATTTAAAGTAATTTGTTTGTGTTGCATTGAGCAATATCTAGCTGGAAGTTGTGACTGTTTTTTCATTAGGTCTTATACAAGTGGTATTTTCAGTTAAGGCTTGTTAAAAAACCTGCATAGCCAGTGATAAGTGGGGTAGTTTACCTCATTGTTATTCGGTTTCTGTCATATACAAGTGATACCGTGAATTGTTTTCTATTTAAACTGTGAGCTTTGGCCAACTGAGACCTGCATGAGTGGAGTTAAGTAGATTTTTATCTGCACTTTTATCAAATAATACACGATTTAAAGTAATTTGTTTGTGTTGCATTGAGCAATATCTAGCTGGAAGTTGTGACTGTTTTTTCAGTAGGTCTTATACAAGTGGTATTTTCAGTTAAGGCTTGTTAAAAAACCTGCATAGCCAGTGATAAGTGGGGGTAGTTTACCTCATTGTTATTCGGTTTCTGTCTTATGCAAGTGGTACAGTGAATTGTTTTCTGTTTAAACTGTGAGCTTTGACCAACTGAGACCTGCATGAGTGGAGTTAAGTAGATTTTATCTGCACTTTTATCAAATAATACACGATTTAAAGTAATTTGTTTGTGTTGCATTGAGCAATATCTAGCTGGAAGTTGTGACTGTTTTTTCATTAGGTCTTATACAAGTGGTATTTTCAGTTAAGGCTTGTTAAAAAACCTGCATAGCCAGTGATAAGTAGGGGTAGTTTACCTCATTGTTATTCGGTTTCTGTCTTATACAAGTGGTACAGTGAATTGTTTTCTATTTAAACTGTGAGTTTTGGCCAACTGAGACCTGCATGAGTGGAGTTAAGTAGATTTTTATCTGCACTTTTATCAAATAATACACGATTTAAAGTAATTTGTTTGTGTTGCATTGAGCAATATCTAGCTGGAAGTTGTGACTGTTTTTTCAGTAGGTCTTATACAAGTGGTATTTTCAGTTAAGGCTTGTTAAAAAACCTGCATAGCCAGTGATAAGTGGGGTAGTTTACCTCATTGTTATTCGGTTTCTGTCTTATACAAGTGGTACAGTGAATTGTTTTCTGTTTAAACTGTGAGCTTTGACCAACTGAGACCTGCATGAGTGGAGTTAAGTAGATTTTTATCTGCACTTTTATCAAATAATACACAATTTAAAGTAATTTGTTTGTGTTGCATTGAGCAATATCTAGCTGGAAGTTGTGACTGTTTTTTCAGTAGGTCTTATACAAGTGGTATTTTCAGTTAAGGCTTGTTAAAAAACCTGCATAGCCAGTGATAAGTGGGGTAGTTTACCTCATTGTTATTCGGTTTCTGTCTTATACAAGTGGTACAGTGAATTGTTTTCTGTTTAAACTGTGAGCTTTGGCCAACTGAGACCTGCATGAGTGGAGTTAAGTAGATTTTTATCTGCACTTTTATCAAATAATACACAATTTAAAGTAATTTGTTTGTGTTGCATTGAGCAATATCTAGCTGGAAGTTGTGACTGTTTTTTCAGTAGGTCCCCACCTACCCTCCCTGTTTTTGTCTTGGTGTTAATCTTGGTGGCTTTGAAACTGCCTGCCCCTGTTTTAAATTTGCACTTGGATACTCCTCCTGGGCCCATCTCATTTGCTCACTCAAAACAAAACAAAAAAAAAATTTTGATCTGCTTTTACTGTATTTGTGTTTCCTCCTACTTTATTTTGTTTTTGCGTCTTCTTAAAAGTACTCAGTTGTATTTATTACTGCTTGGTGTAACTCATTCTAAGCCTTTTAGTTTAAGCACTTGGGCTTCAGACCAGTTGTTTTACATTAAGAAGGTTTGTGGTCTGCACTGTAGTGGCAGGACAGGTAGCTTACATCCTTCTAAGTTGGGAACTGCTGATTGAGGGCTCAGTGTCTGTTATTCTAAAAGTGTATTGATTCTGGTTTAAGCACTTGGGCTTCAGGCCAGTTATTTTACATTAAGAGGGTTCGTGGTCTGCACTCTTGTGGGAGGAGAGGCTGGACTCTGCCCTTCTGAGCTGGGAATTTCTGGTTAAAGGCTTATAGTGCCTGCATATTTGAACTGCTTCTTACTGAAACTGGTACACCTTGTTTGCTGTAGCATAGACTAGATCCAGGCCAGCTGAATCTAGCTTTGTTTGTATAACTTGAGCACTAATCCAGGCATTCTTTAAAGTATTCAATTGTATTTATTACTGCTTGGTAGTAACTTGATTAAAGTGTAGCTATCATTCTAAGTCTTTTGGATTAAGCACTTGGGCTTCAGACCAGTTGTTTTACTTATAAAGGTTTGTGGCCTGCACTGTGGTGGCAGGACAGGTAGCTTACATCCTTCTAAGTTGGCAACTGCTGATTGAGGGCTCAGTGTCTGTTATTCTAAAAGTGTATTAATTCTGGTTTAAGCACTTGGGCTTCAGGCCAGTTATTTTAAATTAAGAGGGTTCGTGGTCTGCACTCTTGTGGGAGGAGAGGCTGGACTCTGCCCTTCTGAGCTGGGAATTTCTGGTTAAAGGCTTATAGTGCCTGCATATTTGAACTGCTTCTTACTGAAATTGGTACACATTGTTTGCTGTAGCATAGACGAGATCCAGGCCTGCTGAATCTAGCTTTGTTTGAATAACTTGAGCACTAATCCAGGCATTCTTTAAAGTATTCAATTGTATTTATTACTGCTTGGTAGTAACTTGATTAAAGTGTACCTATCATTCTAAGTCTTTTGGATTAAGCACTTGGGCTTCAGACCAGTTGTTTTACATTAGGAAGGCTTGAGGCCTGCACTGTGGTGGCAGGACAGGTAGCTTACATCCTTCTAAGTTGGGAACTGCTGATTGAGGGCTCAGTGTCTGTTATTCTAAAAGTGTATTAATTCTGGTTTAAGCACTTGGGCTTCAGGCCAGTTATTTTACATTAAGAGGGTTCGTGGTCTGCACTCTTGTGGGAGGAGAGGCTGGACTCTGCCCTTCAGAGCTGGGAATTTCTGGTTAAAGGCTTATAGTGCCTGCATATTTGAACTGTTTCTTACTGAAATTGGTACACCTTGTTTGCTGTAGCATAGACTAGATCCAGGCCTGCTGAATCTAGTTTTGTTTGTTTGCTTGTTATTTCCCTGAATCACTAATTCCACCTAAAATGCAGCTTTTCAGCGCTTCTGTGGATCCCTAGTGATATCTGCATTACTTACTGTACTTATTTACTAGTTTCACTTGAATGAAAGTTACTGTTTGTCATTTTTGCATTTAAGTTACCTATAGCACATTACACTTGCTCACTAAAGCAATTATATAAGTCAGCACTAAAAAATTAAAAGCACTACACCCTCACAAACTCCTCTTGAGTACCTTGTTCCCCATTGGCCCTTTTTTTCAATTATAAAGGAATTCCCAATACTATTCTAGCATGTCCAAAGGTCAGTTGTCAATCTCCTCTCCGGTCCAGCTGGTGAATCTGGGAATCTTGAGGCAATGTTAGAACTGCCTCATGTACACAGACAACCCTCTCCTCCTCCCAACAAATTCCAACACATGTGAGAGATGCAACCATATAGCCAAACTGGAGGCTAAGCTCTCTCAACTCAGTACTGGCATAACCAGTCAGGAGGAAAAGGAAACCACACTCACTACAATTCCAGTCTCACAAATACCTACCACGACAGAAAACCAAACACATAAACACACAAAAACATACATGGAGGCTCTAAATAAAAATCTGCCTAAGCAGCAGAGACCTCCAAAGCAGATACCCAAGCAACTGCTACCCCAAAACAAAACACATGCAACACATAGCTCACAGAGCCAGTGTGCCAAACAGTCACAGCCCTTAAGGCTAAACAATACACCTGATACACTTGTAATAGGTGACTCTATCGTCAGGCACACTGACGTCCCGCTCACCAGGCTGAACAAGGAGAAGGTCATGGTGAGCTGCCTGTCGGGCGCTAGGATCCGCCACATAACACAAGCACTCAAGTCATTCCAAGGCAAGTACAAATATGACTCAGTTATTGTCCATGCTGGTGTGAATGACCTGAGACGTACCTCCCTGGACTACATGAAAAGAGACATAGAGGAGCTCTCTGAGCATGTAGCCCAGGCCGGTTTGACCCTGACCTTGACTATCATCTTACCCTCACCAAGAATGATGCCACAATATGAAGACAATTTGATCAATTTCAACAATTGGCTTAAGTATTGGTGTCATTCAATGGGGATCCAATGCCTGTCAGCCTGGGATGACATGCTCGACAAGCCACGATTCTTCGCTAGGGATGGCTTGCACCTATCACCCCTGGGCTTTCATATATTGGCATAGGCTCTTGCTACCCCCATAGTGCCTTTTTTAGGCAAGGCTCAAAAGACAAACCCACCTCCATAGGTATCACAAGGGATAAGAAACTAAGAGTAGTGCTACTCAACGCCAGAAGTCTAAACCTCAAGATGCATGCACTCGAAACTCTCCTTAGCATGGAGAACATCGATATCTGTACAGTAACAGAAACCTGGTTCAAGGCTCCCGAGAGCACCCCAGCACTACCAGGTTATACCTCATACCATGCTTTTCGGCCCCAAAACTTGGACCGAACCAGAAAAGGAGGGGGAGTATCAATATTCATCAAAGATACCCACACCTCCAGGTTGGTGGCACAGCACAAAGCATCAGAGACTATCCATGTGCAACTAACAGTAGGTAAAACTGCCTTCCAGTTTATAGCCTGCTACAGACCACCCTCCCAAACCCAGGAACTCCACTCGGCCTTCCTGAGAACACTGGAAAATATGAAGGTCTCTCCTAACACCATTATATTGGGTGACTTCAACTACCCAAACATAGACTGGGAGCATTACTCTAGCTCCAACACCCTAGCCCAAAGGTTCCTAAAATTTATAAACTCAAATGCTATGGAACAACTTCTTACCACTCCCACAAGAGGGGAAAACATACTGGACCTGATCATCACCAACATGGGGACTCTATGCTCCCGACCAGAAGTATATCCCTCACTGGTAAGATCAGACCATAAACTAATCTCACTGGATATTCACATCCGGACCCCACCCCCTGCCCAGAAAACCACAGTGAAAAAATTCTCTAAAGCAAATTTCACACTCCTCAAAACCGAGGTGGAATCCTTCAAAGCCCCCGGGCCTGTGGAAAATATGGCCCAGACCGCAGAATCCTTTATAAACGCATTCTATGAACACCTTCAGGAATGCATGGATCATGCAATCCCAAATAAAACCAAGACCCAATCCTCCAAAGGCAGACATACTCTCTGGTGGACCCCAGCCATAAACAAACTATACAATAGAAGGAGGAAGCTACTACATGATAGAGCAAAATCCCAAAAAGGGAAGGCATCTCTGATCAGTATTAGCAAAAAACTACGGGCACTCATAAAATCGTCTAAGGCCAGATTCGACAGAAAAATTGCACAGGACACTAAGGATAATCACAAGGCTTTCTTTAGTTATGTTAGGAACCTGGGTGGGAATTCCCAGATATGCTCAGAATTAGTCCAAAATGACAAAAAATACACCGAACCCACAGACATTACCAACATTTTAGCTGGCAGGTTCAGTGCAAATTTCTCCCCCCCTCCTCACCAAAAGGGCAAATATCTATCCCAGCAGAGTGCTGCCCCCCTGACATCTCAGATGCTCAGGTAAGAGCCGCCCTCTCCAAAGCAAAAAATACAGCATCAATGGGACCAAACGGTGTCCCGGGCTGCGTCCTACATGAACTCCAAGAAGAGGTAAACCCAAACATAAAACTACTGTTCAATCTCAGCCTTACTACAGGATATGTAACCAAAGAGTGGCGTACAACAACAGTGGTCCATCTCCACAAAGGTGGTGCCTCAATGGATCCTGGAAACTATCGCCCCATAAGCCTGACTAGCCTGGTCTGCAAAGCTATGGAAAGGATCATCATGGACCTTATAAATAAAGATATTGGGGACCTACAGACACTGGATCCTACCCAGTTCGGCTTTGTTAAGGGCAGATCCTGCCTCTTAAACCTGGTCAATTTCTTTGAAACAGTCACCAAGGCCATTGATGAAGGGAAGGTGGTCCACACAGCCTACCTGGACCTCACAAAAGCCTTTGATACAATACCCCACTTGGGCATTATAGATAAGTTCACCAGTTTAAATATAAACCCCTGTGTCACAAGATGGGTTGCAAACTGGCTCAAGGACAGAACCCACATGGTTAGAATTGCTGGAGGCATGTCAGACTCCAAACCAGTTACAAGTGGCATCCCAGAAGGCTCAGTCCTGGGACCTCTCTTGTTCAGTATATTTCTCAGAGGTACAGGCCAACACGGAAGGACTGTGGCTGACCAAGTTCGCAGATGACTGCAAACTGGATGCCATAATCGACTCTCCAGCCGACACAAGCATCCTCCAAAAGGGCCTCATAGAAACAGAAAACTGGTGCCAGAGTCATGGCCTCAAGCTAAACGCCAAAAAGTGTATAGTCATCCCCTTTGGCAAAAACAAAGTGCCCACAAATTACCACATAAGTGGTAATCCATTAAGTATGGAAGAAGTAATTAGGGACCTGGGGACACAAGTTGATAGCAATGTCTCATTTGACAACCACGTGGCCAAAATGGTTATAAAAACATTTTATATAGCCCACCTAATCATGAAGGGATTCACATCTAGATCAGGGGAGGTCATCATGCCTCTTTACTCATCCCTCATCAGGCCCATAATTGAGTACAATGCCCCTTTTGGGATGTACTTTACCAGACACCTGCAGCAACTGGAAAGACCCCAAAAGTACATCACCAAGCGGATCAAAGGGCTCAAACAGATGCCATATGCTGCCCAGTTAAAGAAACTCCAGCTCTACTCAGTGGCATACCACCTGCTCAGAGGCAATCTGTGCCTGACGTATAAAGCCATGTCCAACCCGGAATTAATGGACATGCTGCACCTCAGAAAATCCAAATACCATCGAGCTACACGCTCGAGAGACTTGAACCTCAGCACTGAAATAAATAGGACATGCTGGAGGGACAGATTCATAACCCAGAGGCTCCCTTCACTCTGGAATAAAATCCCAGACCAGGTTAGGCACAGTCCCTCATTGACTCTCTTCAAGAGGAACCTTGATGAGTGGATGGGGGATCGTAGGTTTACCTCGGGTATCACTTCTGTGTCACTGTTAGACAGAGGCACAGTTAACTAACCTCGAAAAAGGGCATAGCAAAATTAATTTAAAATGGGTGGCGAAAGCTAAACACACTAAGGCTAGGCTTGTAAATGCCCTAGGGCAGATAGCCTAGTATGAACCTATGAACCTATGAACCTATGAACAGATAGTCCATATACTGTAATATCATGCTAGCTTACCATATGTGGCTGTGTTCACATTGGCTGTGGTTATGCACATTCACAAATGTGTATCTTACCCTGTGCAGGGCCATGCCTGTAAATCCTGCTATATATACAGGTACATGTGCATTCCCCCATAGGTGATGTAGGCCAGTGTTGAGCCAGTCTGCCTGTAGCCTGCACAGTGCTTTGTTACATGCCTAGCAGCTTACTGTACTTACCCAGTAAGATGCCATGTCCAGATACTTTCCAGAAGTACTGCTGTCTGGCCTCCCTTAACAGTCATGTATGTCAGACAGAGCAGTGGGATGTTGTACAGATGTATGTCAATATCTATTGGGTAGTATGTGGCCATGGCACTTCTGTACCAGCAGTTATTATATGTCAGGAGAGACAGGGGTATGTGAATGCATAACCTATGGGGGCAAATGTATACCAGTCATTATGTGTTATACCCATCTACATGGCTGTTAACATCCATGATGTCAGGCTTGGTCCATATGTTTTGCACTAAGAGGTTCTGTGTATACCTATGGACTGTACAGAGTGTGTCAGAATTTCCACATATATTGGCCAATATCTCTGCTGTAGTCCACAGGAGCATTAAGTGCTAGCAGTGGTACTGTACTATGATGTCCTTAAGATGTCTGTCAATAGCCAGTGGTGCACATGTGAAAACCAGATGTGACCTCCCACACACACTATGTCTTTGAAGACAATCCTTATTACAGTAGCAATAGTCTACTAATATACCTGCTATAGATATCTGACATCTCCTTGCACTATGAAGTTGGGACTATAGGGGCTGAGGTAGGGCTATATTCCATGTTCAGGACATATGGTGAAAATATATGTACATATAACTATCCAGATATCTATATAGATAATTACACATATATATATTGACAGATATAGATGGGTATGTATATGTACTTAGATATACACACCCAGAAATATACATATACAGAGCAATATATGACTACACATATACAGATAGTGATACATATCCACATATACCTATGTTTATCTACATACATATTGACAGAAGTAGGTATATCAGAATAGATATGTATGCACATATAGTTATCTATATCTACATATATACCAACAGAACTAGACATATCTGTACACATAAGATGTGCATACATATATATATATATATATATATATATATATATATACAGATATGTGTATATATATATATACATATATGTATATCTATATATAACCATATGTGTGTGTGTGTATATATATATATATATATATATATATATATATATATATATATACAGATATATATATATATATATATATATATATATATATATATATATATATATATATATATATATATATATATATATATATATATATATATATATATATATATATATATATATATATATATATATATATATATACAGATATGTGTATATATATATATATATATATATATATATATATATATATATATATATATATATATATATATATATATATATATATATATATATATATATATATATATGTGTGTGTGTGTGTGTGTGTGTACATACAAAGATATATACACATGGCCATATATATGTAGCCCTGTACAGATGTGTATACAGACATATGTATGAGTATACATGTATATGTACATGTAGACATTTATAGACCTATTATATGTATAAAACCATATTCCTGTCATGAGTAAACTTCATGGTTATGTATACCCTCCCACATGTATCTCACCATATGTATCTGCTATGTGCACATTATGATAAAACAACATATGTGATGCAACTGTCATATTAAACACAATTTAGGAACTACAGGCAAATGTTCAATACTACTCAATATGTATATTGACAGCTATATTGGTAAAACAACAGCAGTCGTCATGGTGGTCACGGTGTAGTGGTTAAGTGCTGTGACTTCAGTGTAAAGGGTCCTGGGTCCAAGACCTGCAAAGGCTGTTCATTTTGTTGCTGGGCAGGACAAGGGCTGTCGGATACAGAGTAGTTAAGGCAGTTTTGAGCAGCTTTAAGTGGGTTTGCGTGGGTTTGCATGAAGCTAACGGTGCTAAGCTATGGGTAAACGTACAGGCACTTAGTGTAGGCAGCTCTTACCAGTGTGCAAATCAGCTTAGCTGTTATATTAAAGCAATGCTGATACTTGCTAAGCATAGATTAGCCCTTCTAGCAGGACACACAAACCAGTCTGATAACCTGTAATAAGTGTATGTAATGCCATGTACAATACATGCACCTATGTGCTCTCATTACAGTTGCAAGGGGTGTGAGTGTCATGTGTGGGACACAGACATATATGAGGCCTGTACAGCACTGTTATCCATGTGAATGTGTTACATACAGGTGTAGTAGCCCAGGGTAAGTGCTGTCACACTGGCATGTAGTGTATCATGGCAGTACTACTGTTTACAGTGCTAACCCAGACAAGAGCAGAGTGCTTAAAGTAGTACTGACAACAGGCACACCTGCACCGTGGCATCGCTATTGTATCCCTGGTGTGCGAGCTGTATCACAGTATATACCCCTTACTGGTCTGCCAATGCACTCATGCTACTGCATAGCTACCTGCCAAGCTGATGATTGTCAGTCCTTGTATAGATGTTCAGATGGCAGGTATCCAGCTGGGATATGTACAGGCAACCTATGCTTGATTGACACCCTACTACACGTGTGGCATGTGTATGAGATGCATATCCCTGTAGTACCAATGTTGGGGTATACTATGGGTTGTATTGCAGTTGCGGAAAATGTGTGATGGTGGGTATGGCAGCGTGTCATCATGGGTTTCAGGGAGTACAATATCCAGTGAGGGATGTGGGTGCTGTGTACACTGTTATTACACCAAGATACACCAGGTATATGTCCATGTACCACATTATGCTTACCGCTGTCACCATCAATCATACAGGTAACTGTTACCACAATCCAAGTCAGTTATGCATGTGATGTGTGCAGCCAACCTGTAACACATTGGAGATGCAGTTATATTAGTTAGCAGCAACAGGTCCTGGTATTTCAGATGTGTGTCCGGCTATGTGTCTGGAAATGTGTATATGACAGTATGGAAAACTATGTATCATCCAAATACACCTATTACATCCCCCATTAGCATACTGTATATCGGGGGAGGTTCTGCATGTACCATGTAACCTGGGACACACCTCACCCTAAACGCTGTGCACTGTGTGCAATGTAAGCCACACACCTCAGTATCATGACATAGCTAGGTAGGGGTCTAGTCCCAGTGTTGCCAAGTAACAGTGTGCGTGTATGTGGATGGGCCTATATCAGGTTGCAGGGTATACATGCCTCAGCAGGCCACCTGTCCATGTGGCACAGGCAATAACCGATTTATAACCTGTGAAATGTTTTCAACTGTACCCCAGATATGTCGCAGCCATGGTGTCAGCACAGTGACATACTCCATTGTGGAATATGACTGCAGACCATCCTCGTGCTGACATATGTACACCTACAACACAAATTGATAACATTATAGGGACTGCAATCAACTAGTGTTACTAACAGCTATAATGCATCATTGCTGGATGGCTATACTACCTGCCAAATATGTCTCAGACTATACTCCCTACAACATGTTACACTGCAGTATTGTAGTACACTGTTGTACAGTCACCATGTGCATCAGAACCATATCAGCCTGTTCCAGCATTGATGGTATGGATGACAGAGATGTGGCACAGGTATCATCATATGCACAGGGCATCCTAGTGCTGACACATGTACACCTACAACAAAAATGGATAAAATTATAAAGACCACAACCAGCCAGTGTTACTAACAGCTATAAGATATCATTGCTGGATGACTACACTACTTGCCAAATATGTCTCACACTCTACACCCTGCATCATGTTACACTGCAGTACTGTGGTACACTGTTGTACAGTCACTGTGTGCATAAAAACCATATCAGCCTGTCCCTGCATTGATAGTATGGATGACAGGGACTGGGCACAGGTATCATCATATGCACAGGATGTGGGTTGGTTTGCCAGGGGCCGAGGGTGGGCCATACATTTGACACCATGTGTGTGGGTGAGGGGTGTACTGTGGGGAGCTGGGCAAGGTGATGTGGTGTGTGTAGGTATGGGGTTGCCCTAGGTGTGTTTGCATAGTGTGTGGGTATGCATGCACACAGTGCTTCCATGTGGCTGCCCTACACAGGTGTTTATGGACAGCTGCAGACCATACCTGGCAGGGTGTGCAGTTCACTGCCTCTGGCCACGGACATGTGGACTGTGCCTGCCAGGGGGTCGGCGGGCACATCCAGGTAGTGTCGTCAATGTACTACTCTCACCTGCTGATGACATTTGTCCGCTGGTACCAGGTCCCTCCTGGGACTGGCCAGAAACATGTACACATGGTCTGTGTGGTGTTGTTTGCACACACCCACACTGCTGGGGCTGCTACTGCCACTGCCACTACGGGAGCCCCTTGGTGTCCTGGCACATCCATATTGACTATCAGCTGTTGGCATTGCTGGCCTACATCCACGCGGCCATCGCCGCCCTCCACCACATGTTCAAGCACAGACAGACCATGGTCGATGAGGGCCATCATCTCACCAAACCGTCTATCCATGAACTCAGTTAATCCACAGATGGCACCAGCCAGTTCGCAGACATTGTCATTTGAAGATGTGGGAGCAGCCCTCTGCAGTCTCAGGCCCTGTCTGTGGTAACATTCTATACGGGCCTGCACCACCATGACAGCCTGAAACATGCTTCTGCTCGTACCAGCTATGTTGTCTCTGCAAGGACATGATGTCCAGCAGCCCTACCATGAGCACCCTGGGACATCTGCCTATGTGGTGGCCTGCCAGACATCTGGCTATGCCTGCTGTGACTGGACACAGTAGGCATGGTTGCCACACTTTCCTGTGCACTGCCACCAAATGCCAGCTGTCCCTCCGCTATGCCTACTGGTGATGGGGTGAGTATAGGCACTGAAACTGTGTGCAAGGGTGGGTTGGCTAAAAGGGGGGTGTCAAATGTTTGCGCAGTGTTGGCCCCTGACAACCCCACCTGTGTCTAAACATTATTATCATCATCTTCGGTCTCTGTATGGACACCAACATCAGATTGCATGCAGGAGGGACCCCTAGCCACCTCGCCACTTGTGGGGGAAAACAATAAATGCACTTTAAAACATGTACAGCATTGTCTAACAGTACACACACACACACACACACACACACACACACGCACACACACGCACACACACGCACACACACACACACACACACACACACACACACACACACACACACACACACACACACACACACACACACACACACACACACACACACACACACACACATATACACATCCATAATACCTACCTGTCCATGGCTTTACAGACAGTCCCACATATATGTCCATGCGTTACCCATCCTGCATCACACTTGTTAACATACACACACTGATGCCACTCATTAACATCACAGTCTTCTAAATGCCCACACAAGCGGCCACAACACAAGGCGTGTTGCTACTTTACCTGCCTGACCTGTGTGTAGTGGAGTTACATGGTCTCACTGCTGTCATTTGGTATGCACCCTCTGTATGCCTGGAAATGATGTGCATGGCTCCTATATGTGTAGGCTACTATGTTGCATCCATAATATATCATAATGGTGTGTCATGTGTATGTAATGCTCAGTACATGCCAGATATGCTGCTCCTTCAGCCTGTCATGTGACAACTGTAATATTTGGGTACACTCCCTGGTGTTGACTAGTACCTCCCCAATGCATCTGTAGAGCTGCATATGTGGGTTGTAGATGATCTCTCTGCTGACTGCGATATTAAGTGTGTACCTGGTGTCTACCTTCCCTCTGGATGCCTGTTCATGCTACAGACCATATTATACTATTTGCTGTCCTATGATTACACACATGACAGGTATTCCTGGTGTGTAATGTGGCATTCCATGTCCATGTACTGCACAGTTCCAAAGGGAGGTACAGCTGTATGAACACCCCACAATCACATATGTGCATAAATGGCCACACACACAAACACACGCATGCACACACACATCCTAGAGTGACCATGCAGGTGAACTAACTAACCACCAGGATGTGCACACACACATACAGGTGAGGTTGCACAATGATAGTACACATAGTCCTCCTATTACCAATCTGCCAGCATGCAGAACATATGGTACAGAACAGCATGCAGTTCAGCTAAAGTCAATCCATGCTAGCAACAGTATATATGTGTGTGATGCATGTGCTGTGTCACTAGGTGATGCCCCTTGCCCTGGATACCATTGCACCCATGTACACTGTATTGCTGTGCACTTGTTCTGCACCCTGCCATGTAGTGTGCCCGACAACTCAAAGGTGTACAACCCTTTGCGGAATGTGTAGTACTGTGTCAGTTATGTCAGCTTTACTTCCCACAGCCCCTATGCTTTTCAGCAACACATACATGGGATGATATGTGAACAGTTGTCATTGGTGAATGCCTGATGCCTGATTTACAGCTGTCAACATCAATGGACCATATATGACCACTGCAATACTCTTACACTGACAACCATCAGAGCATACTGTGACTCTGGGGGTTGTACACACCTTTATTGGTTTTACATAGACATCCTTGATCTGCCATGGGACCACATCACAGCATATCTTAACAGTACACAAGCCCGATATTTGACATATGTCCTGTACTTTCACATGCAGTATCTGCAGATTGTGTTAGGTGTGCGGCTGTTGACCACAATGCATACACACCTTGTGGGCATATTTGTACACACCCTTATCATGACGGGTTATTGCACCTCTTGTTGTGTGTACTACAGCAGTCACTGCTCCTGGCAGGGGTATACCAGCATGGGCCAGCTGCATTTGCCAGTGTATGTTCAGTCTGCCCTACACATGTCCCCCTATTCTGCATGATTGCAAGGTCTACTCATGTGCACATCCCATGGTGTTTACACACTGCCATCACTATTGCTGCGTGGGTAGGGTTACAGCTGCCACAGGTCATGAACCTGACTATGTGCAGATAAAGCCATTCTTACCATCCTTAGGATTCCTGCTGCAGTACAACTTTTATGCAGATGCATGACAAGTAAGCCCTACACATGTGTGTCACTTTGCAGTATCCCATACACTGAACACCACATGTTGCAGCCTAGACCCAGCTGATAATGTGGACTACTGTAATGCCTTATGCCTTAGTGTATCTCTGCAGCAGTTGCCATTGTCCTATAGGTATATACACTGGTGTTGCACTGTATATGAGTGTTGTTCAGAACATGTCACTACTGTGGGCCATGTCTACCACCAGTATGTTACTCCCTGTGGACACATTCCACAAAGACAGGATGTTAGCTATCATGCAGGTGTCTGACATACCCTTCCAATACCCCATCATGGTCACCCCTGTGAGACCGTGCATTTCACAGAAACAATACATGCACATGTACAGCATGCATTCAGGGTAGGTGTGTTAGATGTGTGCATGGAATATATCACCACTATTACATGCCCGGTGTGTTGGCAAGCATCTACATAAAACATACTCACCAGCTACAGGCTGCTGCCTGTTGGTATCCTGGAGGGGCCTACATAACAGGGTGAGAGATGCAATGTCAGTGGCCACACCTATGGAAGTGTTTCAGGGTGGGTGCAGTATTACCATACATCAATGGTACATTCACACCATACAACCACATCTGGACATCTGTTTATCACTACAATGCAGCAACACAATATATCTATGACATGTCAGATATGCATGATCTACCTGTACCAATGTGGATGTTTATGCAACAGTAGTCTAGTGATGTGCCCTGTGTCCTTACCTGCATGCTCTTTGGCTGGTGTGTGGGTGACACCCACCTGCAATAAGGAGTCCAGTGCTTATTGGCTGTCTGGACGGGCAGTTGCCATGAGGCTGGCCAGTAGCTCCTCCACACGTGTCAAGGTGGGATGGATGACATGCCCCCCCATGGCGAGGTGATCCCCCTGGGACTGCAGCAGCACGCCGATGGGCATTGTGAAGCAGGTCAGTACAATGATGCCAGACCTGCTCATAACTATGGTTGTGCAGTCTGACATCATTGACCCTGTGGACTAGGTCATTTCACAGGGCGGTCCACTCCTGCTGCTCATGTGTGTGTCTGCTAAACAGCACTGGATAGTGCTGGATCATGTCGGCTATCAACACCTCATTCTCCGCATGGGAATAGGTGGGTAACCGTGCATGTGCCATCTTGGCTGAAAGACATAAATATGGAAACAGGTCCGAGCAAGTCATATGGCAAGGTTACCACAACTCATAATACACAACTCTGTCACCCCCCACCATATCAGCCCTAACAAACTGTACACACAACACATTAGGTATGGCTACAGCTTAACTACCTGTTGAACAGATACCTTCTGCTATGTGATTGTAGCCATGTCCCCTGTGTGGACACTATCATTGCTGGCCTGTTTCAGACTATTCACCTGCATGCCATTGTCAGGGCCACTATGGTTACATATATGCCAGTGGTATGGCTGGTCTGAGATTGCTGCACAACTGACAGTCTGTGTTATTGGGGATATCTATGCATGCTGTTGGACTTGTAACGGGATTTTGTAGACTATTGCTACAAACATATGTTCTATAACAGTGACACAATAATATGTATATGTTCAATTGGCCAGCAGATCCACCTCTCCAAACCCATCTGCCCATGATACCTGGCCACATCACATGTTTGTCCCAAACTGGGGCCTCCTCATGTACTGTTCCAGCAATACCATCAGGTGGAACCACCCAGGGGATGTTGTCCCACCCCTCAGGACACACACAGACATGTTCCTGTCCCCTGAGCTCAGGTCTAGCATCTGTTCCATACCAGGCTCCACAAACAAATGAGGGATATGCTACATCAGTGTGAGACACCCAGTACACATTCACAGGGCCAACATGCTCCTCCTGCTCAGCCTCCAGACCAGGCACCTTCAGGACGTGGACTGCTGTTGTGAGTAGCAGTGGGTGGGAGGCTTGTTCCCATTGTGCCCATATTGGGGCCCATGGAGCATCCACATCACAGACCACACACACACCATCCATGGTATTTACCCACCACATGTGTCACATACCACCCCTGTAGACTGTCCTCTATATCTACCAATCCTGACCACCCCCACATGTGTACCTGCCATACATCCCCATATTCCCATTGCATACTTCACAGATGGGGGGCAATGTGGTCCCAACAAGGGACTAACATGTGACATACCCATTCATGTTGTACACACTGCCAGCTGTAGATATCTGTGTGCATTGCTATGTGTGGTGGTGCCTCACACATAGCACGCATCACTGTGGTAGTAATATAGGGGACATGTCTTTACATCCATATATGTTTGTGTGTGTGTGTTTGTATATATGTAGACATGCATAAAGGTATATATCTATATATGGGTAGATATATGTGATGTATATATGTGCACATATATATGTCTACACATGGGTATATGTATATTTCTGGGCATACATGCTGATATACATATATATCTTTATATATTATATATGTGACATATGTACACATATGCATACCTATATGCGGGGTACATTCAGACATCAGCTCCACAATCTCACACCTTCCTGCATAGCTGCACTGTTTTGCCTTGCTACAACTCAGGCAGGTCCCACATATGGACATGGCCTGACATTAGGGTATATGTAGGACCAGATTGCCGATAACCCTATTACACACTTATGGCATTCTGGCATGCTACATTACAGATTCACCTGAGTATCCTGCCAGTGTTGGGCCATGGCTCCCACATGTCCATCATAATGGCATTACTTCCACCACCAGCTATTGGCCACGTAATATACATACTTCCCATTACACAACAGACACGATGATGGCTTACATCTTGTCTGTCAGTGCTGACCTGTACAGTTGATGGCTATGGCCCACTACCCACAGGGACAGACACTATTGTCCATAGCAGTTGTTCAGTTGAACATCATCACAACTCCTGATAGCACATATAAATCATTTTGCATCATTTATCCCATTATGATGGACCAGGTACTACATTCTATTACATGTATATATGCTTCACATACCTGTTGTGGGAATACTGTCTTGTTGAATGACGGCTGGCTAAATGCCTTTGACGTAGGCTTTAATTTTGCAGAGAATTATCTTTTACATGTATATATGCTTCACATACCTGTTGTGGGAATGCTGTCTTGTTGAATGACGGCTGGATAAATGCCTTTTACGCAGGATTTAATTTTGCAGAGAATTGTCTTTTTTTCTCTCTCTCTCTCTCTCTCTCTCTCCACCAATCAGTGTCATCCACTTGCTAACTGCATGCAGCTTGCTGTGTAGTACTTCCAATTACCACTGTCATGACAATCACCTACTATAAATCCCTACATCATGTGGGTGTGGTCCCTTTACCTTTCCTGTGTGATGGACATCCTTCCTGTGTGTGGGCATCGGTGTTACAGACAGCAGGTAGCACTACCTCTTACAGGAGAACTGGCACACTCAGGCAGGCTGCATATCTGTAGGAGGTTCCAGAACTACAGACAGAGTGTGAGTAAAGTTTTGTTATGCTTTGTATAGTACTGGTGTTACAGGGTGTGTGTGTGTGCATACTACTTTACCTTGGAATGCAGTCTGTCTGCATAACTCTCAACTATGGGCCTATCGTCGTGGTGGCCAGAGGTGTGCCTATCATGTTTTGTCTGTCCACCACACAGGTCCTGTGTCAGATATTTCACTGGCAGTGTGTGTGTGTTTAGTGCTATCAGTACATGGGTACATCCATTTAAGTTTCTAACCTCCAATCCCTGACTAAGGGTTTGTTGCAGACTATCCTGTAACACCATTGACTTGCTTAGTGTATGGCAACAGTTTTCCACATATGGGCCTGTGTTCCAGCCTCTGTCCTCCACCTACATACCAAGCTTTGCACATATGACATGCTGTCAGGGGTTGTTCTGTAGTGGGCTGTGAGTATGTCATGCTGCCATTCCTGCCATCAGTCCACTGCTGTTGTGTTTCACACACATACTGTGGGGTCGGGGCCATGTATGTGTGCGCTTCACCAACACAATACATGTGTGCCCTTATGCACTAACACAGAGGCCAGTGTATGTAACAGTGGTATATGGCACTGTATTATTGAGTCTAGGGGGGTGCACCAAATATAACTTAGGCTGTTACAAAATGTAGGGGTATCAGGGATGAGCTGACTTAAGGTATCTGGATGTACAGTACCATATAATTCACCTATATTTATATTACTTACATATATTGGGTTAATGCAGGCCTACTGCTTCCTGCCATACAGACTGTTCTGTTTGTCAGTGTGTTTGTGATAGTGTCAGTTATGCCTTGTAATGTGACAGTTGCATCCCATTTGGTCAACTGAAGTCTTACCATCTAGTGATTTTCTACAGAGTGTAGATAGAGGCTGCTGAACTATACACCTGCATTACTTACTGTTGATTGTTTGGTATCCTGTGGCCCAGTCTGTCTTTTCTATTGTACAATTTGAAGGGCTTGGCCTACACAGCAACAGTTGTGAAACTTTCCAGACTAATGTATTAGTATAACTGTTTCACAGTTGCATTACTCTGTTTTTATGGCTGTCAGTGCCTGAACAGCATTATTACATGGCATATAAAACTGTAATAGTGCACAAATAAAGGTTTTCCTTTTTTGCAGACCTGTGTGTGGTGTTTTATCCTATGACCTCTCTGGGAGTATATGTTGCAGGCAACGATTGTCATTTGTATGGGTGGCCCATACAGTGTCCAGTTGTTAAGGTGTTAACTGTAGGCATAGTGGCTGTTCCATACTGTGTGCACCTTCTACATATGTATCTTACTGTACATATATCTGTGTGTGTATGTGTAGATGTGTAGTCATGTATATATATATCTATATATATATCTATATATATATATATATATATATATATATATATATATATATATATATATATATCTGTATCTGCATATATATGTCTGTGTATATGTATCCTGGGGATGTTGAATGTTGATAGCTTCCACATTTTACATTTCCTATGAGAGCCAGACTGTACTGCATGATATGTTACCAATACCAGCCTGACATCACACAGGTGGGATGTAGTACTGTTAACAATTTGTGCTCATGTCTTGTCAGGTCCTGGTTATGGGATCTGCAACACTTGGTAGTGTATTGCAGGCTGGACGTGTTTGACTGTGGGGGGTTATACCTATTCATACAAGACGTATATTGTTTGGGGCCTCTCAACTCCATTAACGGTGCATGTGGACATGTATGTTTTAGTTATCTACAGATGGATGGGCATATATACCTATATATATATCTGCTTACATATATATAACTATGTCCGTATATACCTACATAGATATATATCTGCCTGCATGTATGTAACTTGCTGTGTATATGTAGACATATTTAGGTGTCGATGTAGGAATTTGCATGTATATATGTTCATATATATTTATATATATATATATATATATATATATATATATATATATATGTATGTATATATATATGTATATATATATATATATACACACACATATAAAGATATGTTGTATCTGTTTAGATATTAATATATTTACACACACACATGTAAATGTTGGAATACATTCTCTGTACTGTTGCATGACTGGGCTGGATGATATGTTTTTGAAAATATCCAAGTTACGTATATCTGTCATAGCTTAGTGGTAAATCACTTTGTCTATGGTGTGCAGGGTCCTGGTTTTGAGCCTTGCAGAGTCTGTTTATTTTGTTTCTGCGCAGAGCATGGGCCATTGGATACAGAGTGATTAAGGCACTTTAAAGCAGTTGTAAGTGGGTTTTCATGGAGGTAAGCACTGCTAACTTCTGGTTACAGTTTCTTATACTCTGTTAGCTTCTGAATTGCTTAACCTGTGTAGGCATTGCTTACCCCCATGCAAACAGGCTTAAACCTGCTTACTGCTGCTTAAAAGTGCTTAATCTCGCTTACCCCCATGCTAATTTCTTTAAAAGAAAAGAAAAAGTGGTTGATAGGAAAGTGGTGAGAAAAGGGGCACAAAGAGGGAAAGACAGGTGGGTCCACTGGGACCGGCCTTCCCAAGTGTGCTATAGTGTTTAGATTTCATCATCATTTTCTTCTTTGTTCACCAGTGGCAGTGGGGAGCTTAGAGCAGCCTATCTATCCCTGGAGGAGTGTTCCCAGCACAAGAATCTGGTAGTCTATTGGCCGTTCTGGGCCAATTTCTAGCTCTTTCAAGTCCCCCTGTATAAAACCCGCTTTGGCACGGTTTTTGCGTCTGTTACTACTCAGCCAAGCTCCTTGTGGTCCTGCAGAGTGGTGATAGCAGCAGAGAGGCTAAAAGAGCGACTGCTAACCTGATAAAAGTGTTTTTTTCCTGCTACTACCTGGGTGACTGTCCGATCTAGATAAACTGCAAGTATTTCTGCTTCTTGAACTGTTTCAAACTATTTAAAGTTGTTTTTGCACCTGCACTTTTAAAATTTGTCCTGTTTGTTGCATTTACCTGTTGAGGCTACACACTCAAGTGCGCTAGCCTGTGTTACATATTTATTGCATTTTCTGGCTGTTTGTTGCAAAAAAAAAAAAATTATCCTTATTTCCCATCTTTCCTGACCTAGAGTAGTCCAAATACAGGCTTTGCTGTATTCTGGACTTTTGGAAAGCTCCTGTGTTGCCCATTTCCTTTCTTGAATAAAGGGAGGCTTCTTTGTTCACCAGTGGCAGTGGGGAGCTTAGAGCAGCCTATCCATCCCTGGAGGAGTGTTCCCAGCACAAGAATCTGGTAGTCTATTGGCCGGTTTGGGCCAATTTCTAGCTCTTTCAAGTCCCCCTGTATAAAACCCACTTTGGTGTGGCTTTGCGCAATTTTGCACATAGCGCAGCATCGGGCAGCTCCGCTTAATTGGGTTTAAACCATTCTCGGCTCCACAAAGTCTGCTCTTCACTTTTTCCCTTAGAACTGATCTAGTTCTCATAATAAACACCCTATTCCTACTCTAAAGCCTGGCACTTGCTCACTAAAGCAATTATATAAGTCATCACTAAAAAATTAAAAGCAGTACACCCTCACAAACTCCCCTTGAGTACTTAGTTCCCATTGGCCCTTTTTTTCAGTTATAAAGGAATTCCCAGTACTATTCTAGCATGTCCAAAGGTCAGTTGTCAATCTTCTCTCCGGTCCAGCTGGTGAATCTGGGAATCCTGAGGCAATGTTACAACTGCCTCATGTACACAGACAACCCTCTCCTCCTCCCAACAAATTCCAACACATGTGAGAGATGCAACCATATAGCCAAACTGGAGGCTAAGCTCTCTCAACTCAGTACTGGTGTAACCAGTCAGGAGGAGAAGGAAACCACACTCACTACAATTCCAGTCTCACATAGACCTACCACGACAGCAAACCAAACACATAAACACACAAAACATACTGAGGCTCTAAATAAAAATCTGCCTAAGCAGCAGAGACCTCCAAAGCAGACACCCAAGCAACCGCTACCCCAAAACAAATCACATTCAACACATAGCTCACAAAGCCAGTGTGCCGAGCAGTCACAGCCCTTAAGGCTAAACAACACACCTGATACACTTGTAATAGGTGACTCTATTGTCAGGCACACTGACGTCCTACTCACCAGGCTGAACAAGGAGAAGGTCACGGTGAGCTGCCTGTCTGGCGCTAGGATCCGCCACATAACACAAGCACTCAGGTCACTCCAAGGCAAGTACAGATATGACTCAGTCATTGTCCATGCTGGTGTGAATGATCTGAGATGTACCTCCCTGGACTACATGAAAAGAGACATATAGGAGCTCTCTGAGCAAGTAGCCCAGGCCGGTATGACCCTGACTTTGAGTAGCATCTTACCCTCACCAAGAATGATGCCACAATATGAAGACAAGATGATCAATTTCAACAACTGTCATTCAAAGGGGATCCAATGCCTGTCAGCCCGGGATGACATGCTCGACAAGCCACAATGCTTCGCTAGGGATGGCTTGCACCTGTCACCCCTGGGCTTTCGGATATTGGCAAAGGCTCTTGCCACCCCCACAGTGCCTTTTTTAGACAAGGCTCAAAAGACAAACCCACCTCCATAGGTATCACAAGGGATAAGAAACTAAGAGTAATGCTACTCAACGCCAAAAGTCTAAACCTCAAGATGCACGCACTCGAAATTCTCCTTAGCATGGAGAACATCGATATCTGTGCAGTAACAGAAACCTGGTTCAAGGCTCCCAAGAGCACCCCAGCACTAACAGATTATACCTCATACCATGCTTTTCGGCCCCAAAACTTGAACCGAACCACAAAAGGAGGGGGAGTATCAATATTCGTCAAAGATACCCACACCTCCAGGTTGGTGGCACAGCACGAAGCATCAGAGACTATCCATGTGCAACTAACAGTGGGTAAAACTGCCTTCCAGTTTATAGCCTGCTACAGACCACCATCCCAAACCCAGGAACCCCACTCGGCCTTCCTGAGAACACTGGAAAATATAAAGGTCTCTCCAAACACCATTATATTGGGTGACTTCAACTACCCAAACATAGACTGGGAGCATTACTCTAGCTCCAACACCCTAGCCCAAAGGTTCCTAGAATTTATAAACTCAAATTCTATGGAACAACTTGTTACCACTCCCACAAGAGGGGAAAACATACTGGACCTGATCATCACCAACATGGGGGCTCTATTCTCCAGACCAGAAGTGTATCCCTCACTGGTAAGATCAGACCATAAACTAATCTCACTGGATATTCACATCCCGACCCCACCCCCTGCCCAGAAAACCACAGTGAAAAACTTCTCTAAAGCAAATTTCACACTCCTCAAACCTGAGGTGGAATCCTTCAAAGCCCCCGGGCCTGTGGAAAATACGGCCCAGACCACAGAATCTTTTATAAACGCATTCTATGAACACCTTCAGGAATGCATGGATCATGCAATCCCAAATAAAACCAAGACCCAATCCTCCAAAGGCAGGCGTCCTGTCTGGTGGACCCCAGCCATAAACAAACTATACAATAGAAGGAGGAAGCTACTACATGACAGAGCAAAATCCCAAAAAGGGAAGGCATCTCTGATAAGTATTAGCAAAAAACTACGGGCACTAATAAAATCATCTAAGGCCAGCTTCGAGAGAAAAATTGCACAGGACACTAAGGATAATCACAAGGCTTTCTTTAGTTATGTTAGGAACCTGGGTGGGAATTCCCAGATATGCTCAGAATTAGTCCAAAATGACAAAAAATACACCGAACCCACAGACATTGCCAACATCCTAGCTGACAGGTTCAGCACAAACTTCTCCCCCCCCCTCCCCACCAAAAGGTCAAATATCTATCCCAGCAGAGTGCTGCCCCCTGACATCTCAGATGCTCAGGTAAGAGCCACCCTCTCCAAAGCAAAAAACACAGCATCAATGGGACCAGACAGTGTCCTGGGCTGCGTCCTACATGAACTCCAAGAAGAGCTAAACTCAAACATAAAACTACTGTTCAATCTCAGCCTTACTACAGGATATGTACCCAAAGAGTGGCGTACAGCAACAGTGGTCCCTCTCCACAAAGGTGGTGCCTCAACAGATCCTGGAAACTATCGCCCCATAAGCCTGACTAGCTTGGTCTGCAAAGCTATGGAAAGGATCATCATGGACCTCATAAATAAAGATATTGGGGACCTACAGACACTGGATCCTACCCAGTTTGGCTTTGTTAAGGGCAGATCCTGCCTCTTAAACCTGGTTGATTTCTTTGAAGCAGTCACCAAGGCCATTGACGAGGGGAAGGTGGTCCACACAGCCTTCCTGGACCTCGCAAAAGCCTTCGATACAATACCTCACTCGGGCATTATAGATAAGCTCACCAGCTTAAATATAAACCCCTATGTCACCGGATGGGTTGCAAACTGGCTCAAGGACAGAACCCACATGGTTAGAATTGCTGGAGCCATGTCAGACTCCAAACCAGTTACAAATGGCATCCCACAAGGCTCAGTCCTGGGACCTCTCTTGTTCGGTATATATTTCTTGGAGGTACAGGCCAACTCGGAAGGACTGTGGCTGACCATGCTCACAGATGACTGCAAACTAGGCGCCATAATTGACTCTCCAGCCGACACAAGCATCCTACAAAGGGGTCTCATAGAAACAGACAACTGGTGCCAGAGCCATGGCCTCAAGCTAAATGCCAAAAAGTGTATAGTCATCCCCTTTGGCAAAAGCAAAGTGCCCACAAATTACCACATAGGTGGTAATCCATTAAGTACAGAAGAAGTAATTAGGGACCTGGGGACCCAAGTTGATAGCAATCTCTCATTTGAAAACCACGTGGCCAAAGTGGTTAGAAAAACATTTTATATAGCCCACCTAATCATGAAGGGATTCACATCTAGATCAGGGGAGGTCATCGTGCCTCTTTACTCATCCCTCATCAGGCCCATAATTGAGTACAATGCCCCTTTTGGGATGTATCTTACCAGACACCTGCAGCAACTGGAAAGACCCCAAAACTACCTCACCAAGAGGATCAAAGGTCTCAAACAGATGCCATCTGCTACCCGGTTAAAGAAACTCCAGCTCTACTCAGTGGCATACTGCCTGCTCAGAGGCGATCTGTGCCTGACGTATAAAGCCATGTCCAACCCGGAATTAATGGACATGCTGCACCTCAGAAAATCCAAATACCATCGAGCTATGCGCTCGAGAGACTTGAACTTCAGCACTGAAATAAATAGGACATGCTGAAGGGACAGATTCATAACCCAGAGGCTCCATTCACTCTGGAATAAAATCCCAGTCCAGGTTAGGCACAGTCCCTCATTGACTCTCTTCAAGAGGAATCTTGATGAGTGGATGGGAGATCTTAGGTTTACCCTGGGTATCACTTCTGTGTCACTGTTAGACAGAGGCATAGTATACTAACCTCGAAAAAGGGCATAGCAAAATTCATTTAAAATGGGTGGCGAAAGCCAAACACACTCTGGCTAGGCTTATAAATGCCCTAGGGCAGATAGCCTAGTATGAACCTATGAACCTATGAACCTATTTGTGGGTTAGTAATAGTCAACACATTCCAGGGTTAGGTATAACAGCATGCATAGATATTCCCATTAACCCAGACACCAGAGAGGAGCAGTTGCATAGCCAACAGAACACATGCATATATGGGACCACAGGGGTAATAAGAACAGCATGCAGGTACATTGATGGCATCATGCCACCAATGTTGGAATAATTCAATATAGCACATGCATAAGAACCATCCAATTATTTATCAAACAATTGGACATTATCAGGACATAGGTGTCATTACATACCAGTTGGATGGGTATGTTGATTATTGTTGGAGATATGGTGGGGAGGAGAAAGATGTCAATTAGCAACTAGTATATTCCTGTAGTCCACTTTACTTTCCTAGTCAGCGCTGTTATATGCACCTTACAAGTCTTACTACACTACCCTATAGCCTTAGTTTGGACAGTGATATGGCTGTCATCATCATTACACATGAACCTGTTTTACCTGCAGTATATATCTCTCACCTGGTATACCTGTGGAGGGAATGTTTGTTAACACTAACTAACTGTACACATACTCCCGGATTCTGGGTTGTTGTTTTGCACATAGCTATCCAACTCTTTCTGCAGAGACCATGGCCATGTGTTGACCACATACTGGTGTGCCGGGACATATCTAGAATATTGCCCTCTTCCACCTTTAGTGACTTGACACACACATATACATGCTTTCCTACACAGTTATATTATGTAGCACAGTGTGGGTGACAGTGACCAGTGATACTTTATTATTCAGAGAAACTGTAACACTTACAATTCCCTACAATACCAGAGTGAACAGTACCAGTACAGGTAATAATAGTCTGTATTTCCTCAGCACAGTGTTCATATCCAATGTACCTGTGGGAGCAATGTTTGTTAGCACTACCTGACTGTTGCCACACAAAGTTCCGGATTACACATTAGTATTATGCACATACATCTCACTCTGTTACTGTACACACTCTGGTCACAGCTTGACAACATAGGAGTGTAGATAGGACATACTTGAAATATTACTCTCCTAACAGTTTAGGGGGTTGCTACAGTGACAAGTGTGTTCGCATGATGTTTGACAATCACTTGTATTCCTTGTTTGCTGGCTAAACATTGGGATCATCCCACAGACTTACCAGGGGGACAGGAGGGACAGGCAGCAGATATGGGCACATATACTGGCAATTCTGGCTTCATCTGTACAGTTATGGGGTATGAATCTGTATGCAGCCTAGTTCCACTCCCAGGATTCAGACCATGGCTGTGTCTGCTACAGCTTAAACACTGTCCATCACAGTTGTGTCTGCTATATAGATATTGCTGTATATCTCCTATCTGCTTTCTGTCTTATTAATCCCCTGTGCTTCTGCATTCTGACCTTGTATTACAACAATCATATACAGATTTCCTACACAGTTATATGTTTTTGGACAGTGTGGGCGACAGTCATGTGTAATACCTCATTATTAAGAGCAACTGCATATCATTCTTGTATTTCTGGGCACAGTGTTGGTATCTGACAGACCTGTGGGAGGAATGTTTATTAGCACTACCTGAATGTTCCCACACACAGTACCAGATTCCACATTACTATTATGCACATACATCTCATTCTGTTACTGTACACACTCTAACCACAGCTTGACAAGTTGGGGTGTAAATGGGACATAAGTGGCTTCTTAGTCACATAAGGTATTGGGTAGTTGCTAGTGTGCCAGCTTTGTTGTCATAGCTGTGTGTCGATCAGTTGCATTTCCTGTTTGCTGCCTATATGTCTGAGATCATCCCACTGATTTCCCAGTGGGACAGATTGATAGGCAACATATATGGGCCACTTTACTAGACATTCTGGACATAACTGTACAGTTGTGGGGTATGATTCTGTATGCAGACTACTACCACTGGCAGGATTCGAACCATGGCTCTGTGTGCTAAAAAACAACAGTTCATATTTCAGTTGTATGTGCTATTTGGTTTTTGTTGTCTGCCTTTTCCTTGTTTACTATGTGTCTCTCACTTGTACTAAATGGCCTCTGGCGATTACACCTGTCATATACAGGCATTCCGACACATTCAATTTATGGTTAACAGTGTGGGTAACAGTGCTTAATACTACAGTACTATTACATGATTGCATATCTACATTACCATATGATACCAGGATATACATATGCAGTCCAGCAGTTAGACCTGTTTTGTCAGGATATTGCACTTTTATTGACTTACAAACAATATGAGACTCTTCCTGCCATAATCTCTAGTGTATGCAGTACTTCCCTTGAACAATACAGGTTTTATACAAGCAATTAATTTACTACTACTTTTTTTTATTTCCCTTGACAGTAAATGCGTGAGTATTACTGACCTGCCTCGCATCGCAACCTTGTCAGGCGACTGATGTGGGCTTCCTGGTTCGTGGCCTGCTCCATTGCAGCCGTGGGGGACATAAGTGGAATATTTAGCCATATCTATCCATGATATACCTGAGCTGGCAATTATTACACACATACTGGGGTGATACTTACACACAACTGGAACACCTCCTGCCGGTCTTGCCTCCTGGAGCCACTCCTCCAAGAAGTCCCCGTTACACCGCTTCAGGTCGGCATAGTGGTGCCTGACCTGCTCACCAGTTTGGGGTATGCCAGTGGCACTGGTGAGGTCATGGGTGAGACGGTCCCAGGCCTCCGACTTATATTGGGACCCCTAGTACTGGCCCTGCAGCAGTCTCTGAGTATGGTCTTTAACTAGGAGTCCTGCCATGACCTTGGACTCCTGGATGCATCAGTGCTGCACCCGGAAGCGCACACCTTCTCCCTTTACTGCTATAGTGCCTGCAAGGGGAAGCTACAACCAATTATGAGATGTAGTCCCACCTCCTGGGTTTAAGTAGGCCTGATTTCCCGTACTTTTCCGTGACTGGCCGGTTTTGAAAAGGCTAAGCTATGGATAAACCTGCTTAATGAAGGTTGGCATTTTTTAAAGGGGTATAACACTGGGCACATTGAGTTAGCTGGCCTACACATTGCTTACACCTCCTAAGCTGGCCTATGCAATGCTTAACATTCCTTACATTAGACTTTGCATTTGCACTTTTTGGCATTGATTTCTTATTCATTACATCTTATATATCTGCCTGGTAGTCATGATTAATGTGTACGTACACTCTATTGGGTCCTTGTGTATTATTGGGGACTTCACCACTCTATTACAATTACACCTCACTTTTGGGCTTACTGCTGTACTCCAGTCCACATATATATGTTATCTAGTGAGTTATGGAACATATGATTCCTGTCACAGGTTCAGTTTGGTTTTACTATGGTGAGGACTTGTTTACTGATACCTCATTCTTTTGTTCTTCTGTGATGGCTTGGTGGTTAACTACTGTGACTATGGTGTATAGGGTCGAGACCTGCATGGTTGTTTATTTTGTTGATGGCCAGAACAAGGGCCATTGGATACTTAGTAATTAAGGCACTTATGATCAGTTGTGAGTGGGTTTGCACAATGGTAAGCACAACTAACCTGCCATTACATCTGTTTACAGAGAGTTAGCTTATAAATTGCTTAACCAGTGTAGGCATTGCTTACAGCCTCGCAAACAGGCTTAACCCCACTTACTAGTGCTTAAATATGCTTACTACTGCTTATTTGTGCTTAAACCTGCTTACTAGTGCCTTATTCATTATGACACTGACACCTCACATGCGCATTTACTGCAGTACTCCAGTTCATGTATATATGCTATTTAGTGGGTTATGCAACATGAATATTACTCATAACATGCATTGCCATGGAAAATGAAATGTGCTGCGGGTCTTAAACCCGGAATGTCTGCTTGTAAGGCTAATGCTCTGTCCACTACACTATTGCTATGCTGCTTCATTTGCATATATCTTCCTTGTTATCCTCTTCAGCCATTTAAGCTGTATTAACCATAGCTAAGTGATGGACACACTTGCGCACCTATGGTTAGCTTTAATCGGACTTTTAAAAAAAATTAAGGGTTTCTTCATTTTATTTATGTATACTGTTGCTGTTGTACACCAGGGGACTGTTGGTAGGGATATGCAGTCACCTGTGAGGGGTCCCACTCATTTCATACCCCTTTCTGCTGTTCTTCCTTGCAAGGGCATGTTTATTCTGAGAGCTCTGCTCTCAGACACACCCCCTGTACTCTTACATGCTCCGTGTAAGCCTAGGAGCTCAGGTAGTGCGCCTCAATATTATGCATGGCACGCTGTTGTCTTGCTCCTAAACAGCCACCTCCGTGCAGGATTAAGCTAGTCCTGCCCGGAGGAATAGTAAATCCGGAGGTATGTTATGACATCAAAGTTGGAAACTTCAATAAAAAAATAAAAACAATGTATTTTTCTTATATTTATGCAGGGGGGCAAGCTCCCCTGTACCCCCACACCCCCTTGCTAATTAAATATACCAACTCTGAAATCACACTATAGTGAAGAGAATGGTAAAGTTCCCATTCCATGTTGTATGGTGACATCCATTTAAACCATTTTTAGACCTTTAGAGCTTAAAACTCCAACCCTAAACAATGGTGACATCCACCCTAATCCAGGACCAACTAATGTCTCCACTGACACAACTTATAATATCACAAACTCTACCCTTCCAACTCTAACCACTGTCTCAAATGCTTTACTTATAGGGCATCTCAATATCCGCAGCATTGACAACAAGGTTGCCCATCGCCATGCCCTCCTTGATATTCACTCCTTTGACATCTTCTGTCTTACTGAAACTTGGTTGAAGCCTGGTACTAAACACAATGCAATACTTCCCCCAGGCTACAACAAATTGAGACTTGACAGCATAAAATGTAAGGGTGGGGGAGTAGCACTTCTGTTTAAGACTGGACTACAGATCTCCTCTGTACCTTATAACCCACTAAAGGATAGTAAGGCTGAACTCCTTATTTCTAAATTACAACTAAACCCTAATAAATCAATCTATATCATCTGTATCTATCTACCTCCTGGCAATAATAATACCATAATAGAGAATATCTTAAGAAACTATCATATTAGGAGACTTTAATTACTACTGGTCTTCTGTCAATACAGATAATCCTTCCTCACATATTAATCTTCATGGCTTTTCTCAGACAATCAACACCACTACAAGAATTAATAAACCTAACAATAAAGAAAGTATTTTAGATTGGATTCTTATTAACAAACAACAACAAACTTATTTAGTCGGAACTTTGCCTGATGATGTAAGCGATCATACCTTAACTTACATCATAAGACAAGAGTGTGACATTAATAACACCCCAGCCTATAGGATCTCACGTAGCAATAAACACTTTAACTCATTATCATTCCACAATGAACTAAAGGCCTGTAACTGGAACCCTCTAAAGGCCTGTAACTGGAACCCTCTAAAGGCCTGTAACTGGAACCCTCTAAAGGCCTGTAACTGGAACCCTCTAAAGAGTCTCCCCCTTGAAGAAGCTGTTAAATATTTCAATGCCAAACTCTTAACAATCCTTGATGATCATGCTCCAAAATTATCTATTAGAGTTAAATCCAAGCCAGCCCCCTGGCTGTCCAAAGAGACAAGACAAAAAATATTACTTAGGAAAAAATCTTGGGCTAAGCGGAGAGCTACCAAAACTACCTGTGATCAACAAGCTTTTAGACAGTTAAGAAATAGTACTAAAAATGCCATCTTCATAGACACAAAGAACTACTATTGTAAATTACAGCAAACTCACCATAACAACCCCCAAAGGTTCTGGTCAACCTTAAATAGACTCCTACACCCAGGACAGTCTAGTAGTACACCTTCCCTCTTAGGGGCTGAAAAGAATACCTCACATCAAATTGCTAATGCCTTTAATACCTTTCTTACTGACACCATTAATTCACTAGCCAGTCACCTTTCCATTGACAAGGCTAGCCTCCCTAGCTCCACATCTCCTAATCTCCCTATATTCCAACTACAACCCATCTCTACCACCTATATCCTAAAACATATCCAAAAACTTAAACCCTGTACCCCCTCTGCTGATCAGTTACCATCTATATACCTTCAAAAAGCAGCTGAAGCAGTTGCCTATCCCATATCCATTCTTATAAATAGAACCATCATTGAAGGAAACATCCCTATTATCTGGAAAATCTCCTATATTATCCCTTTACATAAAGGAGGCAACTCCAATGAGTATTCTAACTACAGGCCTATAGCATGCATCACCCTTAGCAAAAGTTATGGAGAAATGTATTCACCATCAGCTAATGGATCACTTAACTCAATATAACTTACTAGCTAACTGCCAGCATGGTACCACCACAGCTCTCCTATCATTTACCAATTGCATCAATAGAAACCGCAACAACAACATCCTCTCATCAGAACTCTTTATAGACCTGTCAAAAGCCTTTGATATGGTAAACCACCTCCTGCTCATAAAAACCCTAGAATCTCTTTCTCTAGACCCCAAGGCTGTACACTGGTTCACTTCCTACCTTAGCAACAGGCAACAGGCAGTTCTCCGGGAAAACAAACTTTCATCCCTTTTGCCAGTCTCTCTTGGTGTCCCTCAGGGCTCTATTCTAGGACATCTTCTCTTCTCTTTATTCATAAATGACCTACATGCAGCAATACCTCAAGCTACATGTATACAATATGCAGATGATTCTACACTCATATGTTCTGCTAAAACCACATCTGAACTACAAACACTAACACAGAATGTATTTAGCACAGTTGAGGCATGTTATTGAAACGTTGCCTCCTTTTGAATGCCAAAAAAAAAACAAACTTCTGCTCTTTAGGCCTAATAGTAAGCCCCCCCATAGAATTCTCTATCATATCCAATAATGGCACACATATATCCCCTGACTCTACCACCAAGCTGTTAGGTATGACAATCGACAATAACCTCACTTTTGATAATCACATTAATAACACTATTAAACCGTAAATAGAAAACTGGGCTCCTTCTATAGAATTAAAACCTTCTTAACTCCAACAGACAAAGCTACACTTGCTCATTCTCATCTTATTTCTACTCTTCTTTACGCTTCACCCATATACACTAACCTAAAGAAAAATAATCTCACTAAACTAGCAAACACATACAATAGCATTACCAGATTTGCTACTGGGAATCCATTTAGAACTCACCACTGTCAGAACCTACAGCAACTGAACTGGCTTGAACTAAAAAAACATGCTGACACTTTCCCAACTCACCTTTGTCCATAGGATATTTTACTAACCTAATAACACCTCTATACTTTCTAACCTTATCTCCCCTTATACTAATCTAAATTCATTACGCTCTTCGAGCAAACTTCTTGTGAGGTTAACTAAGTCTAACAACATCGCTGGTGACTCCCTATTCTCCAATACCATAGGTAAATATTGGAATCTTCTACCTACTGCTCTACCTTCTATTCCCTCCCCCTTCCTCTTTAAACAAAAGCTTAAAAAACATCTTAAAACACACTAGTTATGCCCATGCATCAATCCTGACTAATCCTGTGATTCCACTAATTATTCTTTTATACGACCTTCTTTCATTACTCTCTACTGCTTCCCCTTGGGAAGCTTGTTTCAAAAGCACTTTTGCAAGTAGTAACTGTTACAAATTATTATAAAACTTTGGATGTGTTATTAATTGCTGAATATATTTATATCGTCACAGATGTTTTACTATAACAGAGCTCTTCTATCTTGTATTCTGAAATAGAAATTGGGTGATGTCCTTCCTAGTATATATGCATGATTACTTTAATGTAGTTTAGAATCATGTTTTTGCCTGGTATTTTCTACCTCCTTTCTTTGCTTTTGTAGATAATTTCTCTGTGTTTGTTTCTATGTGGAGCTTTTTTCCCCGGGCCTATGCTGAAAATGGAAATGTATCCAGTTGGACTAGCTGGGTAAACAAATGTAAAATAAAATAAAATAAAATAAAAATAAATGTAAAGTTTCAAAACTTTGATCTTATGGTCTCAACCATATGAAGTTCAAACTTTTGAAACATTGAGCTTCCAAAGTAGACCTGTATGCATATATATGTATGCACATATAAATATATATCTTCAACACACACACACACACACACACACACACACACACACACACACACACACACACACACACACACACACACACACACACACACACATATATATATATATAGCTATAGATTTACCTTTAAAATGTCGCAACACACATGTG
Source organism: Protopterus annectens (assembly GCF_019279795.1). Taxonomy (NCBI): domain Eukaryota; kingdom Metazoa; phylum Chordata; order Ceratodontiformes; family Protopteridae; genus Protopterus; species Protopterus annectens. The sequence goes on from NC_056730.1 coordinate 197,554,519, forward strand.
CAACTGTTCATCTGTTCATCTACCCGACTCGTAATGTCAGAAACTGGACTGCTGAATCCTCAGAAGAGCAACCCTGCTACTCAAAGAATGTTGACACTCTGGGAATGTCGACTTTATTTGAAACAGCCATTTCTTCTGGATATCCCCTACGACTGTTATGCAGGGGGACACACCCTCCTGTGCCCCCACACCCCCTGGTAATTTTATATATATATATATATATATATATATATATATATATATATATATATATATATATATATATATATATATATATATATATATATATATATATATATATATATATATACTAACTCCAAGATCGCACTACAGTGAAGGAAGGGATATATTCCCTGATCCCCACTGTAGTGCAATCTCCACTCAGAATGCCGAATTCACATGAGCAAATGCACACTGGTATTCAATCTTTTGTGAGTTTGACAATTTATAGTTCACTAATGTGAACTTTTGAAAACAGCCCTTCGCACATCTGACCGTCGCATATGTTAACCTTGACATTTTAAATGTAAACCTCTCTCTCTCTCTCTCTCTATATATATATATATATATATATATATATATATATAAAATATATATCTATATATATATATATATATATGTATATATATATATATATATATATATATATATATATATATATATATCATACACACACACACACACACACACACACACACACACACACACACACACACACACACACACACACACACAGACACACACATATCTATATAGCTATAGATATAGATATGCACACATTCAGAGAAATGCATAATAAATACATACATGATATGATTTGATATGTACATGTTTCTACGGATGAGGTCAAGTATTATATATGAAAGAATGTCATGTTATAGGTAGATGTAAAGTGTGAGAAGAAGGTGTCTGACATTTTTAGACTATCCAGATGCATATCGTTTGCAGGGTACATCCCATTTGTAAGGAATACTACAACTGTGATTTTAGGCTCAATCACTCCATATAAACAACAGGTTGTAAATACACTTAACCCCATAAAGTGAGCATGTGCAATTGTGATCTATACTGTGAGAGTAATGAAAGGAAATAATTTACATCAACACAACTGATGCTAGAACATACATGCAAGTTAAAGAATTGTAACTCTTTCCTAAACTTATGCATATGAAGGAAATAGTAATGAATTTATAATGACATTGTACACAATTGTAATAATGGAGGCATAAACAGAAGAATCATAGACATTTGTGGAATCATTATATTTCAGGAAAAAAAATACATTTGTGGCAGCAACCTGCATGTTGTGAATGGTAGAAAGTGACAATTCATACGTGCTGAATATGTATGCACTTCAATCCAGAAGGACATGACATATGTACATAACTGTCACTTTCACCAGTATATTAACTGAATACTGCTCAGCTGTCTATACCTAACTATGGCAGGTGTCAGGTATATCTACTTGCAAAATGAGGGGTATACTTATGTGACATACAACAAACATGCACACAAATGAAGGCAAAACTCATTTATACTCAGTCTCATGACAACTGGGTTGTGTATGTAGGAATGTCAGTGTATCACTATGTATAGGATGCAAGTATAGGTATAACATAAATGGATAGCTAGGCCAGACAAGATTTAGGCCAAACAAGCTTACATGCCAGCATTAATGTATAATGATATTTGCTGTAGGGGAATTGTATCAACTGTCAGGTTATAATTAATTGGGCATGATGCATTTTTTGGAGTGTAATCAGTTATATAACATAGGTACAAATACCACACCATACATTTTGAAATACAAAAGTCCATCAGAGTACATATGTGAATGCAGTATAAAATCACATTATACATGACATTTATCCCTGAAGTGTGCCCTGTTAAACACTGCAATAATACCAGTATAACAGTAAAATAACATAAATCACAGCCAGGTGAAACAGTTATGTGTATTAGTATGTGACCTGTTGAAGATTTATAGTTCACGTACACCAATTGTACACTGGCTTGTGACAAATGTTGTTATACTGGGCATAGGAAAATAACTTCATTGTGCAGAAGTTGGCAAAGCTAACTTTCCTGGGGCTAATTCAATGTCATTTTCACAAAGAAGAACAAATGACAATAACAATTTTATAACACTGAGTACTTAATGTTTTTTGTGCTAAATAATGCAAATCTACTACATCATTATACTGGGCAAGCTCATAAGGACGTACAGCAATAACTTCAATAACATCATCTATGCAACACTAGTTGACAAGAAATTATCATAACGCAGGTAACACAGGTCCACTTACACTTTGTGATAAATTTACAGCATGACATACATAAAAATGATGAATAAACCATTATATCCTTTAATGCCTTATATCATGAACAAAATAACACAATGCATATGTAAATGTTTGCATTAAGTCATGCAATACCGATCAGTCTTTTTATGGAAATCAGATAATGCCTGTGAGTATTCTTTGGCATAACATTTACACCTGACCAGGCTAGAAAATATAGTGGAAGTCAGATTTGCGAGAGAGATATATTAGTCATTTAACAGAAATAAGCATATATGGAATGGGACGAAGAACACATTTGAAGGGATTACATCAGTGTCCTGCAGGCATGGTTATGGCTACATTAACATGGAGTCCAGATCTAAAAAAACAGTGGCCCTCTTACTATATCATGTCTCCAGTCTTTGGCTAATCCCCTTGTGCCTGTCAAAAATATTTGATTGACATACCTTACCAGATTCAGATGTCTGCCTATCATGCTCCAGACTTACAGAGCTGCATATTAACTGTCTGCCACTGGAGATAGGGATGGACAGGTGTTACAAATAACACATTTCAAGGTGTGAACTAAGAAAGGCTTTTTCTGGTCATTTGTTCAATACAAATTACTTTGAGGGATTAAAAGGATGCGACAATATTACTGTTTACATTCGTGTGATTTAGCTATATCATGGTTTGTTGGGTAAGCCACTCCTCTCTGTCCATATTGCTTTGCACATACACATTGCCAGATTTGATAGCTGTGTACAAATGCTATAAAAGTCAGTATTAACTGCTTGTGCCACAGGAGAACTCTCATCACAAGCATCATGGTAAACCTATTTGACAGGCAGGAAATTCCCAATGTGTTGAAAGGCCTTTTTTATAACTAAAAGGGATAATAATAAATCGATACAATGTTGTATATGTCACTATGTCATTTCACTACCCTCACATTACGTTGTCATGTACTGGAGTTGAACAGCTGCCAATGTAAGTCTACAATCTGCAGAACTTTGTATTAACTGCAAGCACTATAGGCAAAGTCTTACTGTAACTGTGAGACATATATTTGAAGGCATGACATTATCATTTTAGTGTAAATCAGTTGTTTGGGACAAAAGTAATGGAGTAGGCCTCTCCCACTCTAATTCTACTCATTACAACTGTGGTGGATGTCATTCATCCCCAGCACTAGAGTCACATACAGTCATACTACTCAGTCACTGCAGGTTTTGAACATCTAACTACACAAGTTAAAGTATAATGTATTGACTGCACACACCACAGGAGAATTCTTTCTACAGGTGTTAGACAGCATATATTTGAAGTTATGGTGTCATCATTGTGCTGCAAGACACATGTGCAGCTTTAAATTGAGGAGTGGTGTGATCTGTCTCAAAGTCTTACCTGATGGTAGGTGTACTAAACCAAATGTTCCATAATCCAGTTATCAAACTGACTGTAGAGACACAAAAACATGCAGGGTATTTTGACTGTGCCAGATTCAAACGTATCCTTTACTAAGTTAACAAGCTAAAGAACACTGTATTCTTTCCAGAAGCCAGATATGAAGGTTTACTAGAGGGTCAATATAAATCACATTTCAACAAATGGATTAGTTAGTGTTTAACAAAGCCATTTTCTGTGCTAAAATTAACAGAAAGAAATGAAAGAATCCTCTTCTGCTATAATTTGGATCTGTGGTTGATGTCATTCATCCTTAGATGTATATTCACACAGACACAAACACAATGGGCTTTATAGATTAAAGAAATAATTCAAAGTGGCTACCTAACTAAGATCATATGCTATAAAACATTGCATGAATTACATGCACCACATGAGAAGTTTGATTACAACTGTGAGATAGTGCACCTTTGAAAGGATGACATCACCAATGTTTTGTTATGGTAATGTGTGTGCTAATAGGGACTGAAATTTGTGGCAAAGCTACCCATCAGATCTCTGGGTGAAACCATTTCTGCATAGCATTAGTTTCACACACACACACACACGCACACACACAAAATCATATTCAGAATAGTCAAGTCACTGCTGGATTCAAACCATCAACGTATCCAGTTAAGCAATTTAGAGAACACAATATCAACCATAAGCACCACAGGAAAAGTCAGATTAGAAGAGGGAGATGGTGCAGATTTGTATGGATGACCTCATCTGTATGTTAGACAGAAGGTGCCTTGGTTAAAACTGGAAGAAATTGATGGTGGGAATCCTCTGCCAGTATAAATGTGTCTCCTAATAGGAAGTCTTCACAACAGATCTGTTTTTGAAGCTTGACACTGTAGACACAAACTCATAATATTTGCTCACTGTTGGTTTTCAACCACTTACCTGTTTAATTACACAGTCTAAAGTATACAGTATCACTGCATGTGCAACCTGTTATGAATGAGCTAGAGCACATTAGAAAGTATTCCAAATAGAAAAACACTCAAGAGACAATAAACCGGTTCCACGCATTAGAAATCTTGATCTTATCAGTGTGTAGCAGAAACATTTTTAGTGTTAAAACTGCAAGAAATTAATGGGGAACACTCTCCCAATGTAAACTTTTATCCTGAGTGAAAGTATGTATATGTGATGTGTGAGTAAAGCCACTTCTGTCTGACACTAGAGGCACACACACACACACAACCTATTTCCTCAGTGCAGGATTTGAACCACCTACCTATCTAATTACACAATCTAGATAACACAGTATTAATCACAAGAATCACATAAGAAGTCTTATTTTAAGACTGAGCCAGAGCACATTAGACAGGATGATCTCATCAGTGTGTAACAGAACAATTAGTTTAAGAAACTGATGGGGAAGCATCCTGCCACTGTAAATGTTTCTTCTGAGTGGAAGTGTATGCATGTGATACATGGATAAACCAATTTCTACCTCGTAGTAGAGAAACACACACTGATCCTAGTGTTTCAATGATTTCAACCACCTATGATATTACACCATCTGCAGTACACAGCATCAACTGTAAGCCCCTCAGGAGATGTCCAATTACAAAAGGGAAGTTGTACTTGTTTGAAAGGATAACCTCATCAGTGTGCTGCAGAGAAGATGCCTTGAGAAAAACTGGAAGAACTAGAGCAGCCCTTTCCCTGTTTAAATGTTTCTCCTGAGTGGAAGTGTCCACAGTATGTGAATGAACCCAGTCCTATGTAGCACTACAGACACACAAACTCATGGTAATTAGTTATTGCTGTATTTGAACACCTACCTAAGTACACTGGTACACAAACACACAAACTCATGGTAATTAGTCATTGCTATATTTGAACACCTACCTAAGCACACTGCATTGACCACATGTGCCTCAGGAGAAATCTGACTTTAAATGTGAGGTAAAGTTTATCATATATGTGTGTTGCAGAGAGGTTAGTGTGCATCACAGGTTTGGTTAAAAAGGAATGTATCTTGACAAGCAGAATGGACAGAAATGTGCTCATTGGAAGTAGTTACATACTTCTCAGGAAAGTTGTACATCCTGCCATACATATACATTACTGTAGTCTGAATGATGTAGCTGTTTCACAGTATGGTATATTGGTGTAATCACAAGTGTGAAACTGTGGAGTGACAACCAAACTTTCTTGACTGTCAGCTCATGATAATTGTATGCAACCATTAATAACTGTGTCATTTTCAATATTAAAACCACTCAGCAAGTATGTGTGCAAAGGTCCCACACTAGTATACATTATTTGCAAGTCTAATGTGTTGGAGAGCAGGTACAAATGTATGTTATGTAGTATCTAGACAGCATCACAGTTAATTTATTATATTATGAGTGCAACATTCCATTACAATATACACAAGTAATACAAGCCACTGACATTAGTTTCCTTTTGTGAAAACCACTTCCTGAATCTACCCATTTTTAAGATCCTTTGTGTGAGTGTTGGCAAAGTAATAGTGCATGCATAATTATATTTTGAGGTTTTGAACTTAGAATGGGAATTAACAGTAGTTTATGGTACTCCTTGGCAAACTTAACAAAAATAAGGAGGGTGGACATAGAAACAGTTATGATACTGATCCATTTCAGAACAGATGTGTGTTATGCTAACATTTTCTGTGTCATGATTTACACATTTAACATGATAATTGCAGTAAAGTATTAACATGATAATTGCATGATAATATTGTTGCCTACTTAGACTGGTCTCATATCAGGTGACTGTCCATGGATTTGAGGCATGTTGTACTTCTCTTTATGTGATTGTAGGTGTTTGTATGACATCACTGAGTACTACCAGCACTACATGATAACATGCATGTAGGTGTTATAATGAGGCATGTTGTACTTCTCCTTATGTAATTGTATGTGGTTGTACGACATCACTGAGTGCTACAGTCACTACATTATGACATACATGTAGGTGTTATAATTAAAAGAATTCATAAAATCTGTGGCAATAATTCATCCTATCACCTTATGTGTGCATAGTAGCAATAGCTCTAAGATGTGCTAAGTGTGATATGCTTTCTACACCATAAATCATTGATTGTACCTAGTGTAGTGAACTTATTTCTGGGAAAGTATGATCATTTTGGGGCTGGTCATAAACCACATAAAAGACCAAGCAAGTTAGTTTTGGTGCAAACACAGATTTATGCATCAATCCATTGATCAAAAATTAATGAGAAATTATAATGTTCAATATTTGTAGACATAATACTGGATTCAAACAATCTGCATCAACAGTCTATAGATGTGATCAGTTTCTGATCACACCACAAATGGAGGCAAATGTCAGGTGCCAAGACACACATATTTGAAGGGACTATGAAACACTATGAAGCAAGAAAGGTTATATGCAGCATACTTCAAAATTGTAGCCACAATTGAAATGTCTCATATGGTGTACATTCAACTCTACATTCTATTCAATGCATGGCAACCACTGTCTCCTCTTAGTGCTGTCAGTCTGTTTTTTGATAGAGCAGTGAGGATAAGCACAGTAGCAACAGGGACAGCAGACTAATGAGATCAAAGGCAAAAAACTCACCAGGTTTTGCCATAAGATGTGAACTGTAATTTAGAGTGTGTTATATGGTGCCAGGCATGGGACAAATACTGAGGACAAAGAGTGATCAGACAGAAGGGGGGTAGAGAGAGACGGAGAGGGAAACAGACATGCAAACTTTTTTTTTTAATGAGAGACTTCTGGCCAAGTCTTGGTGTTTTAATCTAAGTTTGTCATAATAATTGTGTCGTACTCTGTACATTAAAGAGTTTCCAATATGGAGCAAGCAGGTGAAGGAGAGTAGAAACATGATTATGACATAAGCAGGATAATGGTGGATTGATTGCATATGTAGTCAACAGTTACACTCACAATCCACCCTTCATCTATTCTCAACCTCTTTTTCCCATTTTTGCACATGGTGATGGGGTGTCACTTCAATAGTGACAATCATCCCGAGCCAAGGTTTACACCACCAGGTGGGTAGCCCTGCCATGGTAGTTCATTCATTCCACTCACTCTCACACACACACTGTCACCTACTTCCAATTTAGAGTGCCCAATCCACCTACTGCATGTCTTTGGAAAGTGGAAGGAAACCGGAGTACCTGGAGGAAACCCACGTGACCACTGGGAGGACATGCAGACTCTGCACAGAATGCACCCCAGCCGAGAATCAAACCAGAGAGCCTCTTGCTGTGAGGTTTAAGCATTACACTTACAATTTTAATGTGAAACAACATTAAATAATGTTTAACATACTTCTGAATTCAAACCCTTGACACTATGCAAAAAACAATCTACAGATCTGAGCACAACACATAGGAACTCATAGTTCACAAAGTTAAAATCATACATTTAAAGGGACAGTGACAAAAGACCAAAGAAGGGGAGAATGTAGGCATCAGGTTTCATTACAGTAATGACAGTTGCAATATCCCATAAGGTGGGTTTGGGAGGTTAGCCTAATGGTTAAGGTGTTTGCCTTACAAACACAAGGTGCAGGGTTTGAGTCTTACAAGAGATAACTGGCTAAGCTTAAAATGGCTTGCAAGGGCAGTTAGCTTAGTACTAACCTATGAATGTGTACCCTATGAATGTGTGTACATTTCATATGGCAGCATAATAAACATGTAAGAGTAACTGTCTCACAATAGCTCAGTGGGGTTAAGAACATTTGCATTATGACAGATGTACCAGTGTACATTATTAATAAATCACTATGAAGTATAATCTTCAGTTTTTCCCATAGGACATTAAACATCATTTACCATCACTCAGCTTTAGGGTGCAGTGCCAAATGTCACACTGATGCTGATGACAAAAAAGCTGGGGTCAAACAGATGGTAGGATACATGTGTAGAATGGTGATGTGAGAGCACCATAGCTGTCCACTTCTTCACAAGATAAATGTATACTTGTAATAGGAATTTCATGAATTTGGATAGTCACCATATCAGGGTTCTGTTATAGCAAATAAATACTGCAGTATGACCAATTGGACCCAATCCATTGTGAAGCAGACAAACTGGCAAAGTGGAGAGCTGTGCATGAGGCATATATATTTTTTTATTTACATAGACAGAGGACTATTGGGAAGGTGGCTAAGAATAAGCAGGTCAGGTAGGTAGGGTAAGTTAGGTAGCAATCCAGACATATAGGACATGCAAGATATTGAGGGATGTTAATAGGCACAAAAGGATGGGGGACACCATGATTGGGGTTAGGTAGAGGATGTATGAGAGGCATCTGTGTTCAGAATGAGCACAGTTAGAATCTAGTTCTTGCTGTCAGAACTGTCATCACTGTCTCCTATCGCAGATCCCTGGGACAGTGCTGGACATGGCATGGACTTTGCAATTTGATGCAGGACTTTCCCTACTCTACTGATTCAGGCAATAAGGCCTGTCTCCATAATGTCCTCCACCAGTGTTGTCTGCTCCTGACATGGGGTGAAATCACCACCTCCACTAGTACTACTCTCTGAAGGTACCACTGCACCAGTAAATGGGGTAGACCTCCCTCCAGATGTTCTGGGTGTTTGTGGTGTTACAAGTGCAGCCATCTATGGATGTATAGCAGTCTGAACCCCAGTGGTAAGTGTATCTCCTCATGCTTATGGTCATCTCTGTTGCAGATCCATTATTTCCACATAGAAAAAAAAAGAGATATAGGGTTAGGGGAGATAAAACATATGTAATAACATCAATGCCATGTTAGATTAATATTTCAAAATTTAAACAACTAGACACATAACTATGGTAAACTTTGTTATATCCAAATATGATGTATCATAAATGTGTCATACAATGCATCAGTCTCACTGCTATTATAAAAAATAGACAGGTGACTATGGCATATCTCATATATACATTCCAAGTAAAGACATCCAGTTACAAAAATTGAAAGTTGAATGTTATTTAATATTGTAGAAAATATGTTTATTCTGTACTAAAAGCTAATGTCTGTTGCTGGGAGTTTAACCCCCACACGGCTATTTTTTTATGTTATTTATTTATTTTCCATTTGTTTATCGGGTTAGTCTGACTGGACGCAAGGTCACCATTTTCACCTGAGGCCTGGGGAGAAAAAGCTCCAAATACATAGTAAAAAATTATAAAAAAATAATAAAAATAATAAAAAAAATATATAAACATAGCTATTTTGTACAAAGAGCATAGAACATATAAAAGGTGTAAAAATCAGTTTTACAATTGATCCAGCATACAGTGGTTAGAATATTGAGAACCAATTAAAAAAGATATCATACAACAAGTATAGAACTGCTTGAACATAAATTCAAAAAGAAGTTTCCATAGACAAACAGGGTCATAAACTAGAAATCATAACTATAAAGGTGGCGTAAACACCTGGTTCACAGTACTATGCACTAAGTGAAACTACAAAGTACACCTGTGAACTAAGGATGTTGAAAATCAGGAACAAGTGAAATTTGTCTGGTTCTGTACAGGAACATATCCAAGTTTTGAATAGATCTTTTAGTAGGGATTTGAAAGTATGTTTACTATTCAGACAACTAATGTCAGGGGATAGAGAGTTCCAGGCATTAGCAACTGCATAGGAATAAAGAGATTGGCCTGAGCTATGTAAGCAATTGGTAACAGTCAGTAGAGCAGTACTGGAAGATCTTAGCTGATGCTCAGTATTATGGAAGGTGAGCAGACCAGACAGGGCAGGTATTTTATTTGCTTGGTATAGCAGTTGATGGGTCAGGAGAAGTTGATTGTATTTTAGTAGGTTAGGGAGTTCTAACCATCCTAGTTGTCTTAAGGAGAGGCAGTGATGAGAAGGAAACTTAACATTGGTTGCAATTTTTGAGATTTTATTGTAGCAGATAGTTTCAGAAGGTCAGATTTGTTTAGGTTAGTTAGAACTGGGAAAGCGTATAGTAAGGTGGAGAGTAGATGGGTACAAGAGACAGTGATTTGGGATTCCTGTGTGAGGAAGCTTTTGCAGCGGTAAAGTGAACCTATTTTTTTATGAACTTTGGTAGTTGTTAGTGCTATAAGTTTGTCGAATTTTAGGTTTTGGTCAATAGTAGTTTGGCTTGGGTTACTGTTGTGATAAGGGTATTGTTGGAGGATGTTATTGAAAATGACGAGGTAGGGGTGAAAGTTTTGGATGGGTGGAAGATCATGAGTTGGGTCTTAGATTGGTTTAGTATGGTTTGGAAGGAATTTAGGCATTTTTCTATAGTAGTGAAGGCTTCCTGGGTTCTGTTTTGGAGTAATTGTAGAGAAGGGGCTGAGCAAATAAAGGTGGTATCATCAGCATACTGTACTATATTAGTATGATGGGTAGCCGAGAGGAGGTTATTGGTAAAGATGGAAAATAGTAAGGGACCAAGAATGGATCCTTGTGGAACACCTTATCTCACTGAGAGGAAAGGGGAGAGAGAGATATAACATTTAACAGCTTGTTGCCAGAGGGACAGATCATTTTTAAACCACAGTAGAGAGGAGTTATCCAGTCTGAGCTCAGAGAGAGTCGATAGTAATTTGCAGTGGGATACCATGTCAAATGCCTTTGACAGGTCTAGGAAGACAACAGATACTAAGTTACAGAGATTTCTTTGTTGGTTGACTTGGTCAGTAAAGGCTATAAGGGCAGAGGTGGTACTATGGTTTGGCCGAAATCCATGTTGGGAATTTGCTAGCAGGTTATATTGAAGAAGATGATTCAGTAGTTGGGTGTGTACACATTTTTCTAAGATTTTTGATAGGGAAGAGAGTATAGCTATGGGGCGATAATTACTAAGTTCTGTCGGGGATCCACCTTTGTGTACAGGGACAACATAAGAAATTTTCCAGAGAGAGGGAACAGTGTAATGTTCTTCTTGTTTCACTGTTGCAGTCATCACATTTGGATTATCTGTTTGCAGTAGCCCTCAGTCGGCCTGATTATCAAAGTCTTGGGTCCAGCGTCTGTTGCTGTCTCATCTTTGATGATGTCAGATAGTCAGGGGTATAAAGCATGCAGCCGATGCCATTACATCAGTCTTTCTTGCCATGCGGTGCCCAAAGCAGAAGCAGTTCACAAGTGCCGGCCAGCCGACTCCTGAAATTTTCGTTTTCGAGTTTCAGAACTGAAGTCTTCAACTAAAGCTAAGTACCCCGTTGGGGAAACTTTTTCTTGCTCTAAACCGATGTCAGTAAAAGTCAGTAATTGTATTTCTTGTGGAAAGCAAATACCTCATAAAGATTTTCATTCGTACTGTATTCCTTGCCTAGGCTCTGACCACAACGTACCTCGCTGTCAATTTTCTGCCTTATTTAAACAACGAACTATTTGTCGTCGGTATATTTACGCTTCAAAGTATTTTGTTACTCGGTTCAATTATCCAGATATGTCTTCAGTAAGCCACCCGATTGCTGGCATTCCAAAAAAACGCAAAGATAAAGACAGAGAGAGGCCACCTAGGTCCATAGCTGCCGATGATGCTTCTCCTAAGCTAGTCGCGAGTTCACTGGTTTACAGTGAGGAGCTTGCACAGCCCCTGATACCCGCTACTTCAGATTTGCAGGCCTCTACTGAGACCCATTCAGAGTCCGGTATGCCGCAAGATGCTTCAGCTGTGGAACCTGTGGATGTCTCTACCTTGGATGGGTCCAGAGCCGCTGTGCAGGCACCGGCTTCTGATGATGTATTCAGGCCTACTGACTTGCATATTAAACCGATGCCATCTTCATCTTCAAGGCCAAAAACTCAAACCATGCCTAGAAAACCGACGGCCAGACCACATGGTCAGACCTCTCTGCCTAAAAAACTAATTATAAGAATGGCTGTAGACCTTATTACTTTAATCAGAGGAAGCCAACCTTCCCCCTCTAAGAGACCTAGGACTAGATTTGCTTATGATATTTCTGATAAGGATTCTGATATTTCTGTTTTTTCTGATGACCTGGATTTACCCTTATCTACCTATGAGGATTCTGATGCAAGTGACTCTATTCCCTCTGCTTCCCCTCCATAGGATTTCTCTTTTGGTGAAATCTTGCGTACTCTTAGGGAGCTTTTTCACTGGGAAAGCCAGGATTGCTCTGATTCTAAAAAGAGACTTAGGGAGTTTTTACTCCTTCCCCAACACAGGCCTTTAGCTATCCCCCCTGTACTAGACATTGTTGATAATGCCTTTTTGGAATCTAGCTTGGCCCCTGACATTTTACCTCCTGCTCCCAGAAAACCTAATAGATATTACAGGGTTCCTGACTCTCACAAGTTCCTTTTTAAAAATCCTACTGCAGATCTTGAGACCATTTCACAGGGACCCAAGGGCATTAAGGCTACTACTGCCAAAAATCCTACCCCCTCTGATAGAGAGTCCAGGGCGCAGGATAGATGGGGTAAGAAGGTATACACTTCTGCAATCTTGGCCATTAGGGCCTTAAACTGCCAGTTTCATATATTAAAGTATCAGCAGCATATTATTGGTTTGCTTATACAGAAAATGATGTTGATTCCTGACTGTGCTGAAAATAAGGATTTACAGGATTTAATGCATTCTATTGAACAAGTTGGAAAACATACTTTGCAATGTGGTTTTGATTCACTGGAGGCATCTTGCAGGGCTGCTGTCACTGGGTCTGTACTTAGAAGGCATGCTTGGCTTAAAGAGCAATCTTTGCCAGATCATGTTAAAGCTACATTTCTGGATGCTCCCTTAAATCAGGACCGCCTGTTTGGCAACAAAGCAGAAGAAGTACTTAAAAAGATGGAAGAAAAAGCTAAATCTATGCAAACTGCTAAAGACTTCCTACAGGTACAGCCTCTAAGATTTAGTAGGCATTGGCCCTCTAAGAATTGGTCCTTTCCTGCCTCTTTCAGGCCTTCTCAGTCCAAACCCAGAACCAGCAGAATACCCAGGCTTCAGTCCCAAGGTACGCTCAGGACTAAGCAGTGGGGGGCTTCCACTTCCAAATCAGGGAGTAGTAAGACTCCCCCCTATGGTAAACTGTCTCAATGACTTAACTTTAGAACTTTCAAGCCCTTCTCAACTGACTACTCCTTTTGGGGGAAAGATTGCTCTGCAGACAAAAAAACTGGGAACTAATTACCTAGGACAAATGGGTTTTAAATATAGTTTCCCAAGGATACAGATTTCACTTCCACAAGTTACCAACTCCAAACGGTTGGCCAGATCTACCCCCAAATCAGTGGGCAGAAGCTCCAAAGTAAGTACTCTCTCTCTCTCAAACATAAAGGCTATTCAAACTGTACCAGAAGAGGAAAAAGGACAAGGTTTCTACTCAAGACTTTTCCTGGTACCCAGAAAAGACAACTCATGGCGTCCTATCCTGGATCTTTCTATCCTAAACACCTTTTTGGTGATCCCAAAATTCAAGATGCTAACTCTGCATCAGTTGCTTCCTATGCTAGGCAAGGATGCCTGGTTGGCAACACCGGATTTAAAAGAAGCCTACCTGCATATCCCAATCATGGAATCTTGCAAAAGATACCTATGCTTCAAAGCAGGCTACATGCACTATCAGTTCTCTGCACTGCCCTTTGGCTTATCTACTGCGCCCAGGGTATTCACAAAATGCCTAGCTCCAGTCATTGCATTTTGCAGACAAAGAAATATTCAAATATACCCATACCTGGACAATTGTCTAATTCAGGCAGAAAGCCAGGACATACTTTTGAATCATCTGGCATTTGTACAAAAGATGCTAACTTGTCTGGGGTACACCATAAATGAAAAGAAATCACATCTTGTACCTTGTCAACAAATTATATTCCTGGGAGCAAGTTTGAACACAACTTCCCAGATGGCTTTCCTCATGCCAGGGAAACAAATTCATTTGACAGTTTACTTCAAACTAATGGCCACAAAAATCCTGCTATCTGCAAGGCAAATACTGCAAGCCTTGGGGTTCATGGCCTCCTGCATTCTCCTAATTCCATATGCAAGACTGCATATGAGGAAACTACAATGGTATCTTAAAAGCCTATGGTGTCAACATTCTTAGGATCTAGAAGCAATGATTCCTATCATACCTTGCCTCCAGTTAGAGTTCTTTTGGTGGGCAGAGGCCTGCCACCAAAATAAGGGACTACCATTCACTCTACCCCCTGCCACCCAAACCCTAACAACAGATGCATCAGACTATGCATGGGGGGCTCAACTGGCAGGGAAGTGCATTCAGGGCGAATGGAACCCAAGTCAAATGCACCTGCATATCAATCAAAAAGAAATGTTAGCTGTACAGAATGCTCTGACATTCTTCAAGGACCACATTCATCCAGGACAATTAATGGTAAGGATGGACAACACCACTGTTACGTGGTACATAAACAAGCAGTGGGGGACCCATGCATACCCCTTCTGCAGACTAGCCGTGGCTCTGTGGAACACAGCTTTGAGCTACCAAGTGCATCTGTAGGCTCAATTCCTGCTAGGAAAGCTAAATACACTGACAGACAAACTAAGCAGAAATCTCATGGACCCACATGAGTGGAAACTGGAACCAAAGACTTTCAACATGTTGATAAACAAATGGGGGAGCCCAGATATAGACCTGTCTGCCTCCCCCCAGAACTACCAATTGAACAAATTCTGCACAAGGACTCCCCATAAACAAGCTTAGAAAGTGGATGCCCTGTCCTTCAACTGGAAAAATCTATCAGCTTATGCCTTTCCTCTTCTGCCTCTCCTCTCCAAAGTACTAATAAAGATCAAACAGGACAAACCAAGGATGATACTGATTGCACCAGACTGGCCACACCAATACTGGTACCCCCTCTTTTGCAGTGTGTCACTGCTGGCACCATGGCACCTGCCTCAGACACCTACTCTGCTGTACCAGCAGGAGGGCCAGATTCTGCATCCTCAGCTTCAAACCCTGAACCTGGCAGCCTGGCTAATTGCTTGACCTCTCCATTACCATCCCTCAGTAAACAAGTGTTGGATGTCATTTTGTAGGCAAGGAGGCCTATTACTAGAAAATCTTATGCTGCAAAATGGAAAAGATTCTGTTCCCGGAACTAAACTCAAGGGATGGGCACAGCAGTGCCCAATTTATCTCAAATTCTTCAATACTTAACTGAGATGCTTCACAAGGGCCTTTCTTTTTCCTCCATCAAAATTCATGCCTCAGCCATTTCAGCTCATTACAACACAGAACCACCCCTCTTCTCTCATCCTCTGCTCAAGCAGTTCCTCAGAGGGGCCAAAAACGTAAGACCACCCATGAGAACCCCAACTCCAGCCTGGGACCTTAACTTTGTATTGGAAAAACTCACTCTACCTCCTTTTCAGCCAGCTGCAAGTGCAGAGTTAAAATTCCTTTCTTGGAAAACAGCCTTCCTTTTAGCAATCACTTCAGCAAGAAGGGTATCTGAATTACAGGTCCTTATGGCAGTGGAGCCTTTCATCATCTTTCATGCGGACAGGGTGACCCTCAGGACCAACCCCTCCTTCATGCCCAAGCTAGTATCCAGTGTGGCTCTTAATCAGTCCATTCATTTGCCAACCTTCTTTTCTAATCTAAAGAACAAAGGGGAATGGATACTGCACTCCTTAGATGTGCATAAACAACTTAGATTTTACTTGGACAGGACTAAACCTCAAAGGAAATCTGAACAACTGCTGGTGGCATTTGCTGCAGGGGCAGAGGGGAAGGCCATTTCAAAGCAAACCATTTCTAAATGGATAGGCCATTGCATTAATTTCTGCTATAAGCAACATGGAAAACCTAACCCACAGGGGATAAGACCACACTCAACCAGGGCTGCATCTACCTCTACAGCCTTTCTCAGAGGTGTCCCTACTGGGGACATCCTAGAAGCTGCTACCTGGAGTTCTCTACATACTTTCACCAAGCATTACCATTTGCCTATTTTCTCTAAGTCCTGAGCTGGCTTTGCCACTGCAGTCTTGCAAGGACTTATAGCTGGTCCTCATGCTATCTAAATTCCTCCTCACATCCTTAGCTTTGGGAATCTACCCAAATGTGATGACTGCAACAGTGAAACATGAAGAACATAGTACACTTACAATAAATGTAGATGTTCGAGTGTATTCACTGTTGCAGTCCTAGTTACCCTCCCTCCAGCCCCCTGACTTCTTTTGGCTATACCTCTATTCTCCTTTACTATGCTTAAAAGCTTTTTGGTGTATTTGCTTTTTTGTTGGAAGTATAATCTTGCATATTTATATTTAATTGCTTCCCATTAGGGGGCATCTGACATCTGGGGCAAGAAAAACTGATGTAATGGCGTCAGCTGCATGCTTTATACCCCTGACTACCTGATGTCATGGAAGATGAGACAGCAACCGATGCAGGACCCAAGACTTTGATAATCAGGCAGACTGAGGGCTACTGCAAGCAGATAACCCAATGTGATGACTGCAACAGTGAATATACTCAAACATCTACATTTATGGTAAATGTACACAACTGTACTTTCAACTATGGATCTACTGATGAGTATGGAAATAGGGTAGGTGATAGCAGAGGCAGCAATCCTGAGGTAATCAGTGGGGAGTTTATTAGCAGCGAGAGTGGTGGGTTTCAATTTGGCAAGGTGTTCATGAATTAGGTCAGT
This sequence comes from Protopterus annectens, assembly GCF_019279795.1. NCBI lineage: Eukaryota > Metazoa > Chordata > Ceratodontiformes > Protopteridae > Protopterus > Protopterus annectens. Next base: position 197,571,864 of record NC_056730.1, read on the forward strand.
TGGAACTTGTTTGAGAGAGAATTGGGTGTTGGTCTTATGGTGACAGTTTTGTATTTTGGGGGTATTTGTAGTAGTAGTAGTGGGGAAATTGTTGAATAACTTTTCGATGGAGGAGGTGAAATAGTCATTAAACTGGGAATATCATTGTTATCACCTTCAGTGTCAGGGTTTGAGGAGGTGGTTTTGCCTGGTTGGAGAATGTGGTTGATTGCAGACCATAGTTTATGTAGATTGTTGTAGTGAGTTTTTTGTAGCTGGATATAATAACTTTTTTACCATTAAGTATTTGTTTTTTTGCTTTGTTTCTAACCTCTAGGAAGTATTTTCGATTTGTTCTTGTTTTGTTGGTACGCCAGGTAGACCAAGCTATGTCTTGTTGTTTGAGTAGGGATCTTGTGTCCTTTGAGATCCAGGGGGCTGGGTTGGTTTTAGAATGAATTATACATTATGGGTCCCTCAGATTACGGATACCTAAGAAGGTAGTATTAAAGTACTCTGCCACTTCCTCTAATGGTAGAGTTTTAAGAGGTGACCAATTTATTTTTTTAAGGTGCTGATGAATTGGTCTGGTAGGAAATGATTGGAACTATGGATATAAAGTAGGATGGGGGGTTTATGGGTTTTGTGTGCTCTCTTAGTATGAATGTTGGTAGGTGATCACTGAGGGAGTCGGGTAACGTACCAGATATATTGGCAGATGAAGGCTTGTTGGTTAGGATCCAGTCTAATACGGATTCCTTTTTGGTGGATTTGTCTATACAGGTGGGGGTTTGGATAGGCTGTGTGAAGTTAAATAGGTTTAAGTGGTACTTTGGGGGAGATGCTGGGATAGAGGCCCAATCAATGTTGAAGTCCCCCAGGATAAATGTCTCCTGAAGGAGGCCAGTGGAAGTCCAATGTAAAATGGACTCAATAGAGGCAATATTGTTGACTGGTGGTAAGTAGACACCTGTAATGTTGAGTTGTTTCTGCTAGTTTCATTTTATATTTGCAAACAGGGTTTCTGCATAGCTGAAAGTGGCTATATCTTTACATATTTGTTGGAAAGTAAGGTTATGCCTGTAAAGTAGGACAATGCCCCGCCTGTTTTAGTTATTTGATCACATCTAAGGATGTTGTAGCCATGAGGGGCTATGGTGGTATCTTTGATATGGGGCTTGAGCCAGGTCTCAGTTAGGAATACAATGTCAGGATTATAGAAGGATAGAGGCATGTTGCTCTTCAGTTTTATTCATGAAGCTGCAGATGTTTATACTGAGTATTAAGAGGTCAGAGGGTTTTTGTTTGCAAGGGATATAAGGTCCATGTAGGTTTGTAGTAGTAGGTATAGTAGTGAAGGGGATTTACACATTGCCTAATACAATGATCGAGAGATATGTAAGCAGGCATTTATGCATATCTATCCATCTATTTATCTGTCTATCTATTTATCTATCTATAGTTAGATAGATAGATAGATAGATAGATAGATAGATAGATAGATAGATAGATAGATACATAGATATCAGGCATAGAAGTCTGCTTAGTTGTGTGTGTCTCAAGCTCATATGGACTAATGCCCTGAAATTTCGTAAAGTTAATTACATTTCTGATGTGCTATGATTTTCCTAGCATTCATCCCTGAGCCATAATTGCCTCTAATCATTCCTGATGAGCCTCCTTGTTTATAGCAATGTCTTCAGTAGTTGTCTTCTTCTTTTTCAGCAGTTCCCATTAGGGGTCACCATAGCAGATCATCTGTTTCCATTTCTTCCTGTCCTTTGCATCTTGCTGTGACACACCAACCTCCTACATGTTCTCTCTCACCACATCCATAAACCTTATTTCAGGCCTTCCTCATTTCCTCTTACCTGATAGCTCCATCCTTAGCATCCTTTTCCCAATATACCCAGCATCCCTCTTCAGCACATGTCCAGACCAATGCAATCTCGCCACTCTGGCTTTGTCTCCAAACTGTCCAACCAGAGCTAATCCTCTAATATACTGATTCCTAATCCTGTCAATCCTCGTCACTTGCAATGCAAATATTAACATCTTTAATTCTGTCACTTCCATCTCTGACTCCTTTCTTTTTGTCATTGCCACCATCTCCAGCCCTTATAACATAGCTGGTCTCACTACCCTCTCACAGACCTTCCCTTTCACTCTTACTGGTACCCATCTGTCACAAATTACTCCCGACACTTTTTTCCACCCACTCCATCCTGCCTGTACTTTTTTCTTCACCTCTCTTCCACACTCACCATTACTCTGAACTGTTGATCCCAACTATTTAAACTCATCCACCTTAGCCACCTCTACTCCCTGCATCCTCACCATTCCTCTATCCTCCATCTCATTTGCACACATATATTCTGTCTTAATCTTGCTGACTTTCATTCCTTTCCTCTCTAGAGCATACCTCCACCTCTCCAGGGTCTCCTCAACTTGTTCCCTACTCTCACTACAGATCACAATGTCATCTGCAAATATCATAGTCCACAGTGACTCCTGTCTGATCTTGTCTGTCAGCCCGTCCATCACCATTGCAATTAAGAAAGTGCTAAGAGCTGATCTTTGATGTAATCCCACCTCCACCTTAAACGCATCCGTCACTCCTTTTGCAGACCTCACCACTGTCACACTACCATTGTACATATCCTGTACCACTCTTGCATACATCTCTGACACTCCCGACTTTCTCATACAATACCACAACTCCACGGTTATCAGAATTAGGCTCCCTGCCATATGCTTTCTCAATAGCTGTATAGAACACAAAAGAGTAAAAATCAGGAGCATAATGAATGAGTATTGCCTGACCAATCAATGATATTGTACTGCCTGGTGGTGGGTCACTATACTTACATATCTCAAGGGTGTCAACGGCTCTAAATTGCCTTCCATTGGTTCAGGAGGTCCTGCTTACACCTTTTCATGTCACTATAATTAGGATGACATTGTTCACAAGTGTGTGGCAGGCCAGTTGCACTGGAGACAGTCTTGGCCAAGCTATTTCATGCCTTGTTCTGGGATCCGGTATAGTTTTCTTGCTGAAGACTATGACTATTGCAACAAAGATCCTAGACTCCTCCTGACACCATCTTTAGACTCTAAATGGAGCATCACCCTCACCATCACCTGCCATGTCTTCTCCAGAATATCAGGAAAAATGGCAAGGAAAGGGAACCCATTTCACATTTCGCCAGGTACCGGCCTGTGTGCAATGATGGACAACTTTGTCAATGGAGTTATACAAAGCAACCAAATGACATGGGGGCAAATTGGGCATGATTGATTTAAACCACACTGTGGTTATGAAATATGGCAGTGAGACATGGCCATGTGTGATGCTTGATGTATTTACACATGTTCCATTGTGAAATCATCAAATGCCGTTTGATGATATCTGAATTATATTTCATAGAATATATTGTTACTTATGCCCATAACTGTTTGTTATGGTGGATGGTAAACATACATACAGACTTTTGCCACATTGATATGACATAACATCGAGTCTTTGATGTTGGTAATAATCAGTTTATGAGTTACATAGGATCATATGAGGTTACTAGTCTAATGGACCTAGAGCCTTTTTAAGCCTAGCCATTCATGCTCCAATTTTCCCAATTATCAATGACCATGGGGTAGAAGAGACCAGCTGGCATTATGATAAGGTCTTCTCCTCCCATACACAAGGGACAAAGTTCAATCCTGCTCTCTGGGCAATGCCTGTTTGGAGTTCGCTTTCTCCATGTATCTCTGTGGGCAAGAATGGAGTTGTTGACATACATGGTGGGGGAAGAATTGCACAGACTATCTGCTTGACACATAAATTGTGGTGTGCAGTATCTTCAAGGTAGGACACGGATCAAGAGGCTAGTGAAATGATGGTCTAAAGTATGGCTGTACGTGATTTGGTTATGTTGACTAATGTTGCCAAATGGGCATATGTATTTGCTGGTGATAAGTGATTTGAGGACCTGACCTACTCTATGGAACCATGCTAACTGTGAGAGGAATGTATGTGCCTTTATTGGCCAGTGTGTGCGTTCCCTGAGCTACTGATCAACTGGTGTCCAGTTTACCAGCTGGGGTTACCTGAGATATCTTTCTTGAGTAAACGCTGGACATAAACTCTGCCAAACATGAATTCAGAATTGTTACACTCAATGTAGGTTCACTGACAGGACCAAGTTTAGAAGTTGATGACATGATGGCATGGAGAAGGCAGGACATCCTATGAATCCAGGAGACAGGATGGAAAAGCAGTGCAGCAAAGCTACTTGCCTTGGGATACAGAGTCTACTACTCAGGAAGAAGACAGACTAGAAATGGTGTGGGAATTGTGGTGAGGTTATCAGAATTAGTGACAGGCTCATGGCTAAACCTCATGGTAGGGACCAGATTGCATAATGGTTAAGGTCTTTGCCTTTCATGCACAAGGTACAAGTTTGATCATGACCTTCAGCTAATGCCTGCTTGGAGTTTGTATATAATCACTGTGTCTTTGTGGGGTTCCTGCCACATCTGAAAAAACATGCTGAGTGTTTCCATCTCAAACTCAGCAATGAATGGAGCTGTGGATAGCAGCACAAACTCTAAATGGTTAATATAGGGGAAAGAGTTGTATAGAACAACTACTTTGAGCATCTGCTTTGGTGTGCAGTATCATCAAGATAGGAGAATATATATCACACACTGCACACTGTGGCAGGGCTAGCCATTTGATAGTGTAAAATATGGATCTACGTGATTTCTAGTTGATTTTGGTCATGCAGACATGGGTATTTACTGGTGGTAAGTAGGTTGTGGGCACAGCCTACTCTGTCCTACACCACGTACCCATGCTAATAGTGGGAGGGGTTTATGTGCCTCTATTGGCCAGTGTGTTCCCACCATAAAGCCCAGCAGACCTGCTTCAATATGCTACTGGCTAGCTGGCTGGTGTCCATCTGGGTTACCTGGAATTGCTACACAGGTTGAAACAGTTGGATCACAGCATAAACAACTGGTTGCAACAAGCAGTGATCAGAGAAGGGTCTAAAGTCATGTTGACTGGCAGGAAAGCACAACAGTTCAAGGAATTAATTAGGGCTCTAGCACCCCAAGAAAAGGAGGAAATAGGTAGAGTTAAAAAAGAAAGGCAGCACCTCAAAACAGCATGTGTGAGGACTACAGAACAGATACGTGTCCAAGCCAGGTATTCAAATAAGGTACAGGAAGAAAGCTGTTGGTGGAATGCAGAAGTCCAGGAAGTCATCAAAAGAAAGACTGCAATAGCAAAGAACAGGGCATCAGAGGCAGTTTGTCAACTTATGGAAAGTGACTCAGTAGGTGGTACAAAGAAACTATATCAGATTGCAAGGGAAAGACAGAAGGATAAAGAACACAGTCAGATACTCTTCATTAGAGATACCTAGCAACAACCTGATCACCAGTCCACAGGACATCAAAGGCAGATGGAAGGAGTACTTCTAGCAGCTTCTAAATGAAGAAAAGCCATAGAAGCTGCACTGCCCCAGACACAGCCTATGATGAGAGAAGAGGAGGAGCCCATTCTAGAAGAAGTAAGAAAAGTACTAAGGAAGATAAAGTCAGGGAAAGCAACAACCTCAGATGAGGTCACAACAGATATGATAAAGATGCTGGGTGAGATAGGGGAGAAATGGCTCCTGAGGGTACTCATAGCAGTGTGCTGAGAAAGACATATCCCAGATGACTGGAGTGTAAGCATACTTGTGCCAATGCACAAGAACAACGGGGACATCCACAACTTTGGGTAGTACAAAGGTATCAAACTCCTGTCACATTTTATGAAAGTTCTGGAGATGGTGATTGATAAATGGATTCAAGGAGAAACAGAAGTTAAGATGGAATATGAGCAGTTAGGATTCAGATCAGGATGCAGCACAAATGACCCAATGCTTGCAGTGAGACAGATAGTTGAGAAGAAGCTAGAGGTGAGGAAGAGTGCAACTGGGCATTCATAGACTTGGAGAAAGCATATGACAGGCTCCCAAGGAAGCTGATTTGGGCAGCCATGTGGTGGTTCAAAGTCCCCGAAACATTGGTAGATTTAGTGCAAGCTATGAACAAGGACCCATTGACTTAATTATAGACAGTGCTTTGTCTCACAGAAGGGTTCCCAGTGGGAATGGTTGTACATCAAGGTTCAGCTCTGAGCCCACTGTTCATACTGGTGTTAGACTACATTAGCAAATATGTCAGAGGCGACAGAGCAACAAAGTTGCTGTATACAGATGATGTGGGATTATGGACGAAATCTGAGCAAGAACATCAGGAAAGGAAAGGAGAGGGGAATGGGTTCAAAACTGAACGCACACAGGATGAAACTAAGGCAGTGCTAATTGTAACAAATGAAGGAAATTAGAAGAAGTTGAGAAGTGAGATATAAGGGAAGATAGTGGAACATGTTAATGGTTTGCAAGTATCTTGGAGGGGTGCTTGAAAAGAAGGGAATCCCAAATGAAGAGGTCAAAGTTAGAATCAGAGGGGCTGCAGCCAACTAGCATAGAGTGTCAGGTGTAGTATATGACAGATGAATGCCAAAGAAGCTGAAAAGTAAGGAGTACAAAACAGTGATGCGACCAGTACTACTGTATGGTATAGAACCTGGGCATTAAAGCAAGAGCAGTTGAAGAAGCTAGAGGTGATGGAAATAAACTGCCTGAGAAGGGTGGTAGGATGAGCACTGTGGCACAGACAAAGAAATGAGGACAAAAGAGCAGAAGCCAAAGTAGCTCCAAATGCAGAAAAGATCAAAGACAACAAATTACAGTAGTTCAAAATCATGTGCCAAAAAGCAGAAGACAATCTGATGAAGATGATTTGGGAGAGACAGGAAAAAGGCAAGGGTAAACAAGGGTGTCCATCAGACAGGTTAATAGATTGTGTGAGAGATTTATGACAGTCAGGCATGAGTGTCAAAGAAGGGAGGAGTTTGGCATTGAATCAAGAGAGATGATGACAGTAAACATGACACCCAAACCCCATGTAGAAAAATGGAAAGAGGCTGTTTATGATGATTGATGATGATCATGGCAAATGGACTCCAGACTAATGGCAGGGCAGTATTCATAATCTTAGCCTATGCCCCACAGCAGGCTTGGGGTCTATTTTCAGCATCGAATGGGCTAACCTCCGAATGGCTGAACATTGAACAATAAGTATCAAAAGTTCACTCAGTGAACTTTCATTTCATCAACAGAGTAAGTGACTACTTGTCCAGCACTTCCTCGTGTCACATATAGAAGTGTTTCAAACCCCTTTTCTCCACTGTAAAGCAGTCTTGTAGTAGGTATATATATATATATAGTAAGGGGGGGTGAAGCCCCCTAATTGGGTGGGTCTGAAACACTTCCATGTGTGAGCTGGGGAAGTATTGAATAAGTACTTACCCTGTTGAAACAAAAGTTCAGTGAGTGAACTTTTGATGCTTATTGTTGGATGTTCAGCCCTTTAATGGTTAGCCCATCCGATGGCTGAACACAGACCCACTGGTTTTTGATAGTGAGGAAATGACTGCCTTCAGACAGCAGTTGCAGAACTTACTAGATAAAGCAGGAAAAAATGAATTGGTGCTGATAATGGGTGACCTGAATGCATTTATTGGGACTTACAGAACAGGATATGAGGACTACCTGGGTCCACATTAATGAGGCAATAGGAATAAAGAACGAGAGGTCAAGGTAGACTTCTGTCTGACAAATGGCTTGATCGTAGCAAACACATGATTCAGAAAGAGAGAAAGTTACAAGATCAACTACAAAAGTGGCCAACATGCAACTCAGGTAGACTTCCTCCTAGCAAGGAAACAGCATTCGTGTAGAATCAGCAATTGCAAAGTCATCCCCAGTGGAACAGCTGGTCAATAGCATTAATCACTGGTTGCCACAATCAGCTGCAAGCAGTGGTCAGAGAAGGCTCTGAGGTCAACAGAGACAAGTCTGAATACCTGGAAGTTGGCCTGGAGAGAAAGCACTACAGTTCAAGGAGTTACTCAGAGCTTTAGCATCTCAAAAAGAAGAGAAAATAGCTGGAGTTGAAGAAGAATGGCAGTGCCTCAATCAGTGTGTGTGAGGATTACAGAACAGATATGCACCCAAGTCAAGTATGGAAATATGATGCAGAAAGAAAGCTGGTTGTGGAATGCAGAAGTCCAGGCATCATCAACAGAAAGAAAGAAAGAAAGAATGCAGGAAAAAAAGTGGGAGATACAAAAGATGGACCAGGCTAGGAAGAAATACTAGATGGCTAACAAATAGGCTAAGACAGGAGTTGCAATAGCAAAGAACGGGGCATCAGAGGCATTGTGCCAACTTCTGGAAAGTGACTCAGTATGTGGTACAAAGAAACTATAAACAGAAAAAGAAACATAGTCAAACGCCCTTCATAAGGAGTGCCGCCAACAGCCTGCTCACTGGTCTGCAGGACTTCAAAGGCAGATAGAAGGATTACTTCCAGTAGCTTCTGTGTGAAGAAAACTCCACAGAAGCTTTATTTCTCCAGACACAGCCTACAATGAGAGAAGAGGAAGAGTCCACCATAGAAGACGTCAGAACATAACCAATGAAAATAAAATCAGGGAAAGCAGCAGGCTCAGATGAGGCCTCAGCAGATATGATACAGATGTTGGGTGAGGTAAGGGACAAATGGCTCCTGAGATTACTCATAATAGTGTGGAGAGATAGGCATATCCCAGATGAATGGATAATAGACACATTAGTGCCAGTGTTCAAGAACAAAGGAGACATTCACAACTGTGGGCAGTACAGAGATCTATGTCTTGTCACATTGTATGAAAGACCTGGAGAGAGTGATTGATAAACAAGTACACTAACTGAACATAAGACTGGAGATAAGCAGTTTGGATACAGCTCAGGATGCAGCACAACTGATCTGATGTTTGCAGTGAAGCAGATAGTTGAGAAAAAGCTAGCAATGAGGAAAGAGTAAACTGGGCATTCCTAGATTGGAGAAAGCATATGGCAAGCTCCCATGAAAGCTGATTTGGGCAGTCCTGCGGTGCTCCATATCCCAGAAACATTAGCAAAATGAAGCTGAGAATTGAGATAGAAGAAAAAATAGTGCATCAGGTTAAAAGCTTCAAGTATCTTGGAGGGTTGGTCAAGGAGAAGGGAAATATAAATGAGGATGTCATAGCTTATATCAGAGAGTCTGTCGTCAACTGGCACAGAGCATCAGGGGTAGTGTATGGCAGCAGAATGCTAAAGAAGCTGAAAAGTAAGCTATACAAAACAGTGGTGTGACCAATACCATTGTATGGTATAGAAACCTGGAAAGTAATGGCAGAGCAGTTGAAAAAGCTAGAGGTGATGGAGATGAAGTGCCTGAGATGGACTGTGGGAAGTACGCTGTGGGACAGATGAAGAATTGAGGACATAAGAACAGAAGCCAAAGTAGCTCCTATTGTAGAAAGGTCAAAGAGAGCAGATTACAGTAGTTCAGGTATATGTGCAAAAAAGCAGTAAACAATCTGGAGAAGAAGATTTGGGAGAGACAGGAAAAATGTAAGAGGAAATGAGGGCATCCAGCAAAGAAGTAGCTGGATCGTGTGAGAGAAGTTGTGTGACAGTCAGCCATGAGTGTCAAAGAAAGTCCGAGAGTGGCAATGAATAGAGAGAAATAAAAGTTGACATGGCACCCTAACCCCACATAGAAAATGGGAAAAAGGGAATTCATGATGATGTTGATGATGGGATAGAATTACTTTGGTATTGTCTGAACCTTAGGGCATTTACAAACTTCCCCATCCATAAGGGCCACAGACGATAAGCCAGAGATGAATTTGCTATCTCCCTTTCATTGGTCCAAATTGTGTTTTAATAGGCTTTGGGAAGAACTCTATTTCACATGAATGGTGGGTCTGTTCCAGAGAATGAGTAATCTCTGAGACACATACCTGTCACTCCGACATGTTTTCTTTATGTAACAGACAAGGTTTATATCCTTAAATCTGGTAATTCTAGCACTGTTTATTTTGCGAATGTATAACAGATCCATCAGAAATGGCCTTGTATTCTAGGTATAGATATTCCCTCAGTAAATTGTAGAAGACCAAGTACAGAGACAAGGATTTGAGGTGATCCATTCAGGATATATTATTTACACCTTGTATTCTTTTAGTGAGAAAACTCGGTGGCTGCACCAGTTTTTGTAAATGCCTGGTCAGGTACATGCCAAAGGGTGCATTGTACTTGATTATTGGTCTAACGAGGGCTAAATATTGCAGGACTATGATCACCATGGATGCCAAGCACTTACTTCTATGTTGCACCACAGTGAAGGATTTTCTAAATACCATAGACGCTTAGTGATCAAAGTTCAGGTTACTGTCAACCTGAGTTCCCAAGTCTCGTCCCTCTGGGTCTACTCTTAGGGATTGTTAATAATGTTGTAATTTGCAAGAGTGGTCATCATCTCAAAGAGTATGCTAATGCATTTTTTTGCATTGCGTTTTAGGTCATGGTTCTAGCATCAGTTATTTGTCTGGGTCAGACCCTCCTGGAAGATATCTAAATCTTTTGGGGATTCAATGATTGCACCAAGCATGCGCAGCAGGCTCAGATGAGGCCTCAGCAGATATGATACAGATGTTGGGTGAGGTAAGGGACAAATGGCTCCTGAGATTACTCATAATAGTGTGGAGAGATAGGCATATCCCAGATGAATGGATAATAGACACATTAGTGCCAGTGTTCAAGAACAAAGGAGACATTCACAACTGTGGGCAGTACAGAGATCTATGTCTTGTCACATTGTATGAAAGACCTGGAGAGAGTGATTGATAAACAAGTACACTAATTGAACGTAAGACTGGAGATAAGCAGTTTGGATACAGCTCAGGATGCAGCACAACTGATCTGATGTTTGCAGTGAAGCAGATAGTTGAGAAAAAGCTAGCAATGAGGAAAGAGTAAACTGGGCATTCCTAGATTGGAGAAAGCATATGGCAAGCTCCCATGAAAGCTGATTTGGGCAGTCCTGCGGTGCTCCATATCCCAGAAACATTAGCAAAATGAAGCTGAGAATTGAGATAGAAGAAAAAATAGTGCATCAGGTTAAAAGCTTCAAGTATCTTGGAGGGTTGGTCAAGGAGAAGGGAAATATAAATGAGGATGTCATAGCTTATATCAGAGAGTCTGTCGTCAACTGGCACAGAGCATCAGGGGTAGTGTATGGCAGCAGAATGCTAAAGAAGCTGAAAAGTAAGCTATACAAAACAGTGGTGTGACCAATACCATTGTATGGTATAGAAACCTGGAAAGTAATGGCAGAGCAGTTGAAAAAGCTAGAGGTGATGGAGATGAAGTGCCTGAGATGGACTGTGGGAAGTACGCTGTGGGACAGATGAAGAATTGAGGACATAAGAACAGAAGCCAAAGTAGCTCCTATTGTAGAAAGGTCAAAGAGAGCAGATTACAGTAGTTCAGGTATATGTGCAAAAAAGCAGTAAACAATCTGGAGAAGAAGATTTGGGAGAGACAGGAAAAATGTAAGAGGAAATGAGGGCATCCAGCAAAGAAGTAGCTGGATCGTGTGAGAGAAGTTGTGTGACAGTCAGCCATGAGTGTCAAAGAAAGTCCGAGAGTGGCAATGAATAGAGAGAAATAAAAGTTGACATGGCACCCTAACCCCACATAGAAAATGGGAAAAAGGGAATTCATGATGATGTTGATGATGGGATAGAATTACTTTGGTATTGTCTGAACCTTAGGGCATTTACAAACTTCCCCATCCATAAGGGCCACAGACGATAAGCCAGAGATGAATTTGCTATCTCCCTTTCATTGGTCCAAATTGTGTTTTAATAGGCTTTGGGAAGAACTCTATTTCACATGAATGGTGGGTCTGTTCCAGAGAATGAGTAATCTCTGAGACACATACCTGTCACTCCGACATGTTTTCTTTATGTCACAGACAAGGTTTATATCCTTAAATCTGGTAATTCTAGCACTGTTTATTTTGCGAATGTATAACAGATCCATCAGAAATGGCCTTGTATTCTAGGTATAGATATTCCCTCAGTAAATTGTAGAAGACCAAGTACAGAGACAAGGATTTGAGGTGATCCATTCAGGATATATTATTTACACCTTGTATTCTTTTAGTGAGAAAACTCGGTGGCTGCACCAGTTTTTGTAAATGCCTGGTCAGGTACATGCCAAAGGGTGCATTGTACTTGATTATTGGTCTAACGAGGGCTAAATATTGCAGGACTATGATCACCATAGATGCCAAGCACTTACTTCTATGTTGCACCACAGTGAAGGATTTTCTAAATACCATAGACGCTTAGTGATCAAAGTTCAGGTTACTGTCAACCTGAGTTCCCAAGTCTCGTCCCTCTGGGTCTACTCTTAGGGATTGTTAATAATGTTGTAATTTGCAAGAGTGGTCATCATCCCAAAGAGTATGCTAATGCATTTTTTTGCATTGCGTTTTAGGTCATGGTTCTAGCATCAGTTATTTGTCTGGGTCAGACCCTCCTGGAAGATATCTAAATCTTTTGGGGATTCAATGATTGCACCAAGCATGCAGTCATCAGCATATCCAGTAAGCCAAAGGCCCACTATATTTGCCTTGACTTCAGAGAATTATATTCCTAACAAGAGAGGTCCCAGTACTGAGCCTTGTGGGACTCCACTAGTAACAGGCCGCTTAATGGAGGTGGTTCCCCCACCCTAATTTCATGTGTCCTATCTGTCAGTAATTTGGTTATCCATTGGGTGACATAGGGATTATGTATAAATTTGTGAGTTTGTGTATAATACCCAAGTGAGGTATTGTACAAATGCCTTAGCCAGGTCACGGGAGGGAGTATATACAATTTTGCCCTTGTCCATGGCTCTAGTCACCTTCTCGAAGAAGTCCACCAACTTTAGTAGGCATGATTTGCCCTTGATGAAACAGACCTGTGATGAGTCCAATGTCTGAAGATTTCCTCTGTCTTTGTTTATCAGAGCCACAATAATTCTTTCCATACCTTTGCATATCTATAGTGCACAAGCACTGGACCATTGAGTTCAACCATAAAACTGAAACCTTAATAATAAAACACACAAGCGTACTCCTGAGCCAGAAAATTAAATAATGTGGAGAGCAATGATAAAATAAAAACATTTACTTAGTACTTTAGTAAACAAGACTTCTTCAGAATACCTAAAACTCAAACTCGTGTTCTTTAATAACCCACTTAGTGGCATTATGTGATAAATTCATTCAATCACAGGTTACCTTGATTATTTTTTCAGAATACAGTTAATAGAAATATTCTTATTTAAACTTTTTTTATCTGCTTGCAACTCAAGTTGCTGGTGTAATTCTCTAGTTAAATAATTTTGGTTATCCCCCTCTTATTAATTTTGACTTTCTCTAAAATAAAAATTTATTAAAATCTTTGAAAATTTACTGTGTATTAGCTAATGCATTTAGATCATTCATTTTCCTTATAGCATAGTTGTGTTGATAAATGATTTTCATTAAGTAATTACCAGTCTTGCCTATATAAAATTCCTGGCAAGTTAGGCATACTGCTATATACTCAACATTCACTGTGTTACAATTAAATTTCCCAACGGAATAGATTGTAGTGTTTTCAGTCCTTATAATTATATACTTTCCAATATATATGTTCATATATTTCAAACTCTGAGAGTAAAAAATCTGGACAAAGCCATACAAAGTGGTACAAATAGGGACAATTTTGAAATATTGCTCTTACAAATTTAGAAATTTATATAGAATAACAGGTTTTGCATTAGCATGAATTTTCTGAAGGGTATGAAGTCCAAAACTCAAATATCTGTCATTATTTTCTAACTTGAGCCTTTAATGATTTGCCACTAATTTGCCAGAAAGCCACAATTTTATGAAAATGGACCAAAAATATAAGGCAAAAAATCTGGACAGTCTACGAAAATCTGTACAGTTGAGACGTATGATGTATTTACATTGTCTGAGTGCTTCACATTTGTACATTCCACACTGTGTTCCCTTACCTTTACCTTTTATATTATTCCTTTTGAATATATTTTTTACATTAAAACCATTTCTAAACATGAATAAAGTCCCCCCCCGATTTTGTAGTTGACGTAAACCTGCATCCTCCATCGACATAGATCATGCCTCTTATAAAAAGTCTTAGCTGATAAGCCCTTTTATTTATGTATTTATTTATTTATTGACATTTGTTAACCAGGTTACTCCAGCTGGGCCAGGAGCCTATTTTCAGTGTAGACCCAAAGAGAAAAGCTCCAGTTAGACAGTTTACGGTATATACAAATTCACACTCCATGATAGAAAAATTAAAATACATAAAATCAAGAAATATAGAGTAAGATACATACACATAATAATAAACAAGTAGAAATGTACAAAATATACAAAAAAATACAGCAATTGAGCTTTCAATTGAGAGAGCTTGGGTTCACCAGATAAATTCCTAGTAAGTTAGAGATAGGATAGGCAAACACGAATACATATATAATTGTGGTGGAAATGAATACAAGAGTGTAGTAGGGTCCCGACAGGGGCAAGTCTTGGTGTTAAGTAGGTGAAGTCTGAGTTCTTTTTTAAAGTGTAAAAGGTGGGTAATGGAACATATGTGTAGGGAGTTTATTCCACAGTGCATTTGTATAATAGTTGGCCAACATTTTTCTTAGGTTGGTAAATATCTAGGAGTTGCTGGTTTGAGGTGCGGAGGGTCTGAGAGGGGGTATAGAACGGAGGATACCAGGGAGAAGAGACCTGGGCAGAAAAATGGTTTGTATAATATAGAGTGTGTTATTTGAAATTGAGATAGAAGGAGTTGTTGGGGGAGTTCAAGTCACTGGAGAGATAGTTGAGTGCAAGGCAATGGTGCGATTTATAAGGAGAGTTGTTGATAAATCTAGCTATTTTGTGGTATATTTGTTGGAGTTTGGGAAAGGTTGTGGACTGAATGTTAGTTAGGACTGGGGCAGCATAGAGAAGGGAGGAGGAGATCCTGTGCCAGGGAGAGTCTAGCATTAGAAGTTAGAAATGTTCTGTTATGATAAAGCAAGCCAAGTGTTTGGTGATTTTTTTTATACTTTGGAGTATATGTAAGTTAAATTTAAGTTCATCATTAATGATGGCACCTAGGAGCTTTGCCTGGGGTTCGGGTTGTATGATGGTGCTACTGGCGGATGTGATGACAAAGTTGGATTTATGATGAGAAACAGTATGAGGGAGAAAACGCAAGAGTTTTTTTGGGGGGAGTTTAAGATGAGTAGATTATCAGAGAGCCACTTTTCAATGGATAGAAAGGTGTCTTGGGTAATAGTATGGAGTTCAGAGATACTGCTGGAAATGGAGAGGAGAGAATTATGGAGGATTGTTTGTGGGATGTATGAAATTCATTAGTGAAAATGAAACAGGGGGAACCCGAGATGGAATCTTGGGGTACACTGGATGTGACTGGAAGGGAGGGCAAGCAGGAAGAGAGCCATCTGAAAGATTGTTGCCTACAAGAGAGGTAGCTAGAGAACTAGGCTAGGAATGCAGCAGATAGGTTGAGATTAGCATGTTTAGATAGAAGTATAGGATGAGAGACAGTGCCGAAAGCTTTGGACAGGTCATGGAAAAGATAGGATATGAGTTGGTTGTTATCACAGGCCTCAGCGACATTATGTGTAAATAATAGGAGGGAAGTAGCTCTGCTGTGGTTTGGCCACAAGCCATGTTGAGTGGGAGTAAGAATGTTTTCTTGGAGGCGATAGTTTAGAAGTTGTGTATGAATGTATTTTTGAAATATTTTCGAGTGGGGAAAAGATTCCATGGCCATATCTGGAGTCAGGTCATTGATGATATCAGTGCTATGTGTGGCCATGGCTATGAGTATAAATACATCAGACATCAGCCAGTGACATAATCACCAAGGCCAAAAAATAGCCACTGCTACAGCACAGGAAAAGAGGGTTACTGGTGGTGGCCTTGCTACTGCACTGCTACTCACTGAGATGGAGGAGTTCCTATCCATTGTAAGGGATCTAGGCAGCTCATCAGATTTCCCCAGTGTAGAGCTGGATGGAGGTGCAGAGGTGGAGGATGACCAAAGATGTCTACTGGTAATGCTTCAGGTATGCCATTAATATGATATATATATATATATATATATATATATATATATATATATATATATATATATATATATATATATATATATATATATATATATATATATATATATATATTGAGAGAGAGAGAGAGATATCAATAGAGATAAATAGGGGAGAGAGGCAGGGAGAAAGAGAAGGGAGAGAGTTTAGAGACTTAATTGCATAAGATACTTATTTAGATTTATAACTAGGTGGAAGTTTGTCTTTCATGGGTTATCTTCATTTTAATGTCTGCCATCCCTGTTTCCTTCTCCATTTTGTCTGTCAAGATACATCTGGTAATGAGGTTTGATGACCTGATAACCACCTGCAAATGGTATGGGCATAGTTTTTTTTTACCCTTTTTAATTTAATTTAATCTATAGAAGTTTGTGATAAAGCCTATTCTTAATTACTTGTTTAATTGCACTTTCATCTATTATTGCTTAACTCTGGGTTACATAGCATAAGTCTGATCAGTTGTTCAGTTCTCTTTTGTAATGTCTTATTGCTCTAATTACAAGTGAGGCTGCCAATGGCACTGCGGAGCTTTTCCTGCCTGATGTCAGATTAGTGGTAGTCTGTGAAGATGATGGCGATGAAGAGGCCCAGTCTAGGGTTGCAAAAGGTCAGTCTGATGTTGAGGTTTAGCTCACACATCCACTTCCCAGAGTTTTGACACAATCAGTATGCCTATCCATATACATGATGTGGAGCTGTCTGAGCTAGGATAGGCTGATGGTAATGCAGTTGATCAGAGTAGTGTGGTAACTCCAGTTGTAGAGCTGGCCAAGTCTGCCCCTAGCCATTGCGAGAGTGAAGCACCACACAGGGGTGTCACTACAAGTGCTCAGAGGAAGCATGCTGTCCACCATCTTTTTGATGTTGGTGTTTCAGTAAGTGCCATGCAACGAATCTGTAAGGTCATCATGGAGGCACAAGCACATTCCACCATGGCTTCAAAAGAGATAGAGAACTGCATATTGTGTATGCTAATGTACAACACTGCCTGAACCATAAGGGTGACTCCTTGGACCAGATTAATGACACACTGGATCATGCAGTGTCTATAATGGAATGTGTGCTGGGGGAGGGTCAGCATCCATGTGGCCGGAGAGCTGCTACATTGTCAGGTGTTAGCTGATGTGCTCATGCCAGATCCCACTCCCACAGTGGCACTACTTCCATTGCTCTATCAGTAACTGTGGTGTCCACACCCAGACATGGTAGACCATGTGGTCAGTGTTGTGAGTATAGTCCTGATGAGAGCTCATCTAGCAGACATCATCCACATTAAGGTAGCACTCCAACATCTTACCCGGCTTATGGAACTGGCGGTGCTACTAGTGGCAGAGGTAGTTCACATGGTCAGTGGTAGTGAACTTAATCCCCTACTATGCACAGCTCACACCTATCCAAGATACCAGGCTGTAATGCTAGCATAAGTGGTTTGACTGTGTTCCTGCAGACCCACATGTGGTAAACTCATCTTGGCCATACCACCACACACACACACACACACACACACACACACACACACACACACACACACACACACACACACACACACACACACACACACACTCACAGCACGCACACACATTTTTGGAGACAGGCTTGTAATACCCCCACCCCGAAGCAAGTGATGATAACTGTGTCCTGCTCTCTGCACATTTCTTTGTGACTTAGGGGTACCAAAGTCTGATGCACAGAGTGTATAGCTAATGCTTGCTTACTCAGATGTGATGTTTGCTTTAATCAAAAGTATTGTACCAATTTGTTTCCTGCTCAAGTTCAAACAACTGCAATGTAGTTTGTGATCCTAAGTGCTGCTGTAGAGTTGTCACCTTACAGTAAGACGTTGTCCTGTTCGATTCTCAGCTAGAGCGTCTTCTGTGTGGAAACATGCGTGAATGGGCGTACCTTCATTGAAGGTTGTGCGTCAGAGCCAGCAACTCAGTACGTAAAAATGTACTGCCAATCATTAGTGGACCGGAGTTCCGCTGTGGCGACCCCTAACCGGGAAAAGCCGAAAGACACAACAAGAATTAGGAATTAGAGCCTGCTCAGCACCTTGTGCCAATGATGCTATGATTGCCTGGTCAATGTTGGGATGTCTAAGTCAGGCGACTTTAATGTGTCATGCACATGAGTTACTGCTGCCAATCCTGTTGAGCCATGTTTTATCTCTGTAACATACAATATTTGCATATGAGGGTAATCATTTATATCTTTTCCTTTACAGGTTCATCACTTACCTTGGTTAACAGTGCAACTTGAAGTTGTCTCATCTGGCTTTGACAGTCTGACTCTCACAGAACACAGTTATTACATTGGTAAGTAAAGGTTGATCATTTTGTGTACATCATTGTTATTATTTGCATATCCTTATATTCTTACATTTCCACTTTTGTAGTTAGCATATGTGCTATCCTCTCCTTCTTAGCCAGGGCCATAGCATATTGCAAACACGTGTGTCTGCCAGGATCATCCACAGCTAGTACATGTTCTTCTTCCGAGTCCTCCTCTGTGTCTGCTGGCCCTGCTGGCTGTGCCTGTGGTTCTGAGAATTTCTGCTATTGGCCTTGCTGTCCTTGTTGCAGCTGTTTCCTGACAATTATATTGTTCAATATGGCACAGACTGTGAGCATTTTGGCCAAGGTGGTTGCGATATACTGCAGGACACCTGCAGATGTGTCTGGACATCAGAACCTTGATTTGGATAAGCCAAAGCTTCCTCCAAAGCTAGTTACGAAAATAAAATTGCCAAAGATTCCAAAGACAACCACAAAGCATTCTATAATTATGTCAAGAATCTAAATGGCAATGCTCAGATCTGCTCTGAGCTAAAACAGAATGGCATTAAATATACTGATCCGAAGGATATTACCAATATCCTGGCAGATCAATTCAGTGCCAATTTCACCCCCCTCTCACCCCCTAAATGGCCCATCTCAATACCGGAAGATTGCCAAATTCCAGTAATAACGGCCACACAGGTACAAAATGCACTGTCTAAAGCCAAGAATACAGCATCCATGGGACCAGATGACATCCCGGGCTGTGTACTACATGAACTACAATATGAACTGGCACCTCACCTAAGTGTCATGTTTAATCATAGCCTCACCTCAGGTTTCGTGCCCACTGAGTGGTGCAGAGCTACAGTTATCCCAATCCACAAGGGGGGGATCCACCTTGGATCCCAGAAACTACCATCCCATCAGTCTGACAAGCCTTATCTGCAAGGCCATGGAGCGTATTATCATGGAACTTATAAACAAAGACATTGGCAACCTTCAAACACTGGACCCCACCCAGTTTGGGTTTGTGAAGGGCCGATCTTGTCTCCTGAACCTGATTGACTTCTTTGAATCAGTCTCCAGAGCCATGGACAAGGGTAAGGTGGTCCACACAGCCTATCTAGACCTTACCAAGGCCTTTGACACCATCCCCACTCTGGAATCATAGATAAACTTACTAAGTTGGGCATTAATCCCTATGTCACCCAATGGGTTGCTAAATGGCTTACTGATAGAACCCACACTGTAAAAGTAGCCAACTCCAAATCCAGCTCCAGACAAGTGACAAGTGGAGTACCTCAGGGTTCAGTCCTGGGGCAGCTCTTGTTTGGCATCTACTTCTCTGAAGTACAGGTCAACACTAAGGGACTCTGGCTAACAAAGTTTGCAGATGACTGCAAACTGGGAGCCATTATTGAATCCCCAAATGATGTGGATGATGATGAAGGGCCTTACAGAAACAGATGCTTGGTGCCAGAGCCATGGGCTCAAGCTCAATGCCAAGAAATGTATTGTTATCCCCTTTGGGAAAAAACATGTATCCATGAATTACCATATAGGTGGCAGTACACTAAACACAGAAAGTGTAATAAGAGACTTAGGGACACAGGTGGACAGTGGTCTCACCTTCGATAACCACATCGCGACAACAGTCAGGAAATCCTTCTATGTGGCACACCTCATCATGAAGGGCTTTTCATCCAGAAAAAAGGAGGTCATTGTCCCACTGTACTCATCCCTCATTAGACCCATTATAGAATACAACGCCCCATTTGGTATGTACCTCTCAAGACATCTGCAACAACTGGAAAGGCCTCAGAAATACCTCACTAAAAGAATCACAGGCCTAAAGCAGATGCCCTACGCTGACCGCCTTAAAAACTCCAGCTATACTCTGTCGCATATCGTCTACTCAGAGGCGATCTCTGCTTAACATACAAGGCCATGTCAAACCCAGAGCTGTTGGACATGCTACACTTAAAGAAATCCCAATCCCTCAGAGCTACATGCTCCAGGGATCTAAACCTTGTCATCACAATAAACAAAACATGTTGGAGGGATAGGTTCCTGACCCAGAGACTCCCCAGACTCTGGAATAGATTGCCCATACATGTCAAGCAGAGTGCCTCTTTGGACCTCTTCAAGAGGAACCTTGACGATTGGATGGGAGAAAGGAAATTCACCCCAGGGATCACGTCAGTCGCCCTGCTAGACAGGGGTCCAGGAAAGTAAATAATGTGGGAAGAAATAGCCAGGGAATTGTTATGGCTAGGCTTGTATAGGCCCTAGGGCTGATAACCTAGTACCAACCTATGAACCTATGAACCAAATAAACAGACTATAATAGTCCTAGTTTGAATGTGTGCATTATTGTAACCTTGCTCAGAAGGATTGCATTGGTTTCTTATGGGTGTCATGAGCCAAGGTTCCAATGCATGACATGCATTCCCCACTAGATGTCCTTGTGGAGAGTCACCCCTCGAAAACCTTCACAGGTCACAGGTGTGCCATATGTGTGAGTTATGAAAACTGAGCAAGTATGTATCACTTGTGCCTTGCACAAGCATTGTGGATGATCCATTGGGCATTACAGATATCTTTTTTTTTTTCAAAAATAATTTTTATTTTTATAATAAAACCATGCATACTTATGAAGGTACAAGCAGTGAAAAATACGTAGATATTACACACACAATGGCTTGCAACAAGTTAGAGGGAAAAAGGAACAAAAGATCATGTTTATAATGAACATAGGAAAAAGGTACAACATCTTGCAGTATGCATAGTACACAAACTAACAGCAAAGAAAAAAAAAACACCAAAACTGAACAGTATTTACAATGCTACCATTACTAAAAAAAAAAAAGAAAGAAAAAAAAAAACAACAGTGTCACTAATTATACGACTACATATTAGCATCCCTACTTATAGCTTACAGTAGGAGAGAGAAACCCCTCAAATGAAGGATAAAGTATGTAGGAAAAAATTGTAATTTGACCATAGCTTAGTCACATAGGATTACTTCAAACAGGCTTTTCCAAAGTTTACTGAAGTAGGCTCTCTTCTTAGGTCCAATTATGATGAACTTCTGGGCAGAGATATATTTAATGGCCATATCTTTAACTCCCCGCCAGCATAATTTGGTGCGATCTAACCAATTATAGGTGATGTAAAGTTTTATGAGGAAGCAAAGCGTTATTAGGATATGAAGATGAAATTTAGGCAGGCCAGGAGGGGGAATGTTTAGAATAACCGTTTCCCATGAGAGAGTGGAGTTATAGTAACCCATTTTTTTGAGACGCACTTTGAGAGAACACCAAAGTTTATGAGAATTATTGCAGTACCACATAATATGTAGAAGGTCAGCTCTCGCACCAGGACAGCATGTACATAAAGGAGAGCTATTAGAATTAAATTGGTTAATTCTTACAGGGGTATAGTAGGCATTATTATTCAACATCAATTGAGTGTATAAGAATTTCTTGAAGGGGGATAGTTCTATGCTAGTTTTTATGGCTAGTAATTTTTGATCCTTTGTAATAGGAGGATTTTGATTGTCCCAGTATTTGGAAAATAGGCAGTTTCCTTTGTAGAGTAATGGGTGTAGTAATTTGTATGATAAAGAAATTGTTTTATTATTATTAGCAATTGTATTGATGATTAGGTTTAATTTATCAATTAGCTGCATATCAGGGAATAAATTATTGGTTTGTGAAGAAATAAGTTCCCTAAGTTGACGTAGAATAACCGTATACTTGTTATTAGCCTTGAGAGTTGATCGTAGTTCAGCAAGAGACAAGGATTTATGTTTAAAAATATCCCATACATTAAGGTCTTTAATGAGAGGGAAATCAGCAAGATCTATCATCTTATTATTGATTTTAAGATTTGGATTGAGATGTAGTGGTTGAAGAAAAGGTAGAATAAGTTGAAGATTAATGTCCTTGATCAGCTTTTGAAAGAGTTTTATTTGAAATTTCAATAGAGAGGATAGTTTTAGGCTATTCAAAGAAGTGAGTGATAAAAAAGGAATAGTCTTAGGATTAATTTTATTAGAGAGGATATGTCTGTGCCATATCTTTAACCACGCTGGGTAGTGAGTTTGAACTTTATTATTCATGTTTGCAATGGACCATAGTTTATTAGAGCAAATAATTAGATAGTAAAGATGCAAATTTGGAAGGCCCACCCCACCTTTCTCCTTGGGAAGACTTAATTTGGAAAAAGAAATCCTAACATTCTTGGGAAACCATAGAAATTTGACCAAGGTTTTATCAAACTGTGAGAAGAGGTTGTTTGATATCATTACATTTGTCGCACTAAATTGATAGAGAAGTCTGGGCAGAATATTAATTTTCACAATAGCTACTTTTGAGAGAAATGATAGGTTCAATAGCTTCCACCTTTGTAGGTCTTGGCATATAATAGACCATGATTTTAGCAAATTATTTTGAAGCTTAGAGGCTTGATTGTGTTCAAAGTTAATGCCAAGGTATTTGAGACTATATGAGATGTGAAAGGAAGATTCAGGGAAAAAAAAAGGTTTATGCGCCTCAGGATTTATTGGGAGAATATGTGATTTTTTATTGTTGACTTGGTACCCAGAGGCCTTAGAAAAAGCAGTAATTGCTTTTAAGATTTTTGGCAGATCTGTGTTAGGAAGTTGAAAGTAAAGGTTTAAGTCATCGGCAAAGGCCGATAGTGCTACTTGTGTGTTGAGAATTTTAGGTATGGTATGATGTGTATTTTGAGTAAGATATAAGAAAAAGGGTTCAATAAATAAATTAAAGAGAAAGAGAGAAAGTGGACAGCCTTGTCTTGTACCATTAGTGATCTGGATGGAATTAGATCTTTTTTTATTTATATATAGATACGTGCATGAGTTTGAATAGAGAGTTCTGATCATATCTGAAAAGGTTGTGGGTATATTAAAATGTGATAACGTGGAGAACAGGAAGTCCCAGTTTACCCTGTCAAATGCTTTCGATGCATCTAAGGTCAAGGCATATAATGGGTTTTTCTCTTTTTTAGTAAACTGGATAAGAGAGTCCAGAGTTAGTGTATTATCCCATGTATGTCTGTTGGACATAAACCCAGCTTGATCTGGTGAAAGTAAATGTGGTAATACCTGTTTAAGTCTGTTAGCTAAGATGGCAGAGAAAATTTTGAGATCAACATTTATAAGCGAAATAGGTCTGTAATTATGTGGGTCTGTTTTTTCCTTGTTGTTTTTAAGTAGTAGAATTGTTTTTGAGTTATTCCAATGTATGCCAGTGATTCCATTTTTTATAATGAAGTTAAAGACTTCTTGAAGAATAGGAGTAATTTTTGAACTAAAGGTCTTGAAAAAATTAGTAGTGAAGCCATCCGGGCCAGGGGATTTGCCTATTTTAAGTTTATTAATGGCATTTTGAATCTCTCGCGTATTAAGTGGAGCTGAAAGGCGGGATGCTTGATCCTGATTGAGAGATGGGAAGGTGATGGAATTAAGAAATGTATCCATCTGCGGATTAGAGGTGGTGTGATTGTTCTTGCTATATATGTCCGTATACATGTCATGAAAAAGTTTAATTATCTCATAGTCTGATTTGTATATTTCCCCTTTGTATTGCAAGATGGAGATTGTCGGAGCGCCACTATTGTTTTTGAGTATTCTAGACAAGGTTCTAGATGGGATTTGTGCCCATTCAGAGTAAGTTGCAATTTGTTTTTGTTCCTGAAGCGAGTAATTATGTAAGTGTAGCTCACATAGTTCTTTATGTGTCGCATTGATCAAATTCTCTATCTTGGAGTCAGGATGGGTTTTTAGTTCTCTTTCCAAGGAAGCTAATCTTAGAGTTAGACTAGATTCTTTTTCTTTATTAAGCTTGTTAAAGAATGTGGCTTTGCTAATCAAATACCCTCTTAATTCAGCCTTGCAAGCCGCCCATTGTATATCAAGCGCTATTTGAGATTTACCAAGATCAGCATATAATTCAGGCAGTGTTTTATTAATTCTCTCTACAATCTCTTTGTATTTTAGTAAGTTATTGTTAAAGGACCAAGTCATATGAAGGGGGGAAACAAATGTGAAAAAAAAACATAAGGGAGATTTTTGCATGGTCATATAATAACCTAGGCTCACACCTTAGTGTGTTCTTGAATTTAGAGAGAAATTTAGAGATTAAGAAGAAATCTAAACGTGACCATGATTTATGGCAGTTAGAGTAGAAAGTGTACATACTGTCCTTAGAAGAGTCAGTACTAAAGACAATAGTATCCATGAGATTAAAGTCAGACATTAGTTCTTCGAGAGCAGTGGAAGCTTGAGAGTTATATGAGGGGGAGTTGCTGGTACTATCTAAGCTGGGATTTATCACTGCATTCCAATCCCCTCCTATTATAAAAAGGTGATTTGGAAATGAGCTAAGGATATTATAGATTTCTAAGATGAAAATATGTTGTTGGGTGCATGGACCATGTACGTTCAAGAATAAAACAGGTTTGGTAGAGTCCGGTAATATGGATGTAAAATAACACCACCTACCATTTTTGTCAGATTTGCCTTCCATTATAGTACCCTGGAATTGTTTCTTAATTAAGATGGCTACTCCCTTAGAATTTGAACTATCACCACCCGCTATTGTAGTCCTGATCCATTTTCTGTTAGATGTTTTTTCCCAGCTTTCTTTGGGTAAATGCGTCTCCTGCAAAAAGCAGATACTAGCCTGAGATTTAAAAAAAAGATGTAGTATTAAGTTCTTTTTCACAGCATTCTGTAGGCCTTTAACATTCCAGCAATCTACATGCCAGCTACTGAATTCTTTAGTTTAATTGGAGATATTGAAAGGTTATAAGATAGGGATATTGTTGTTATACCTACACATATTGAGGTTTGCTTAGGGAGAGTTGTCTTTGGGTTTAAGGGAGGGAAGAGAGCATGATAGATCTTTAACACTGTCTTTACGAAGAGGTTAGCAATGCGGTAAGAGGTAGCCCATAACTTCTTCAGACTAACCCCAGTGCCTAACCACCCGTACACAAACAAGAACCAGAACTTTCCTATACATATGTACAAAATATAACTCTTCCAAAAAATAACCAACCTAGATTACTTACAAAAACACCCACTGAGCTTCCAAGGTTATATATTATGTAGAATACAGCTTAGATAACTTGCGGCATGTTTTGTAGTAAAATAGAGCAGTGTACAATAAAAATATAACTACATGCCTACTCAAGGGTATACACTCTCGAGAGTCCACCGATTAACATGAATTTTAAATAACTAAGATAGTATGTGTATTTAAATACAATTTTAAATGATGGTATAGATGAGTTAGTAAGTCACGGCTTGCTATGAACATCTTTTAGCTCAACCATAGTAGAGCTTAACAATAGTAAGGGATGTAAAGAACTTTATCTGAAAGATATATTTATGTATAGTACCCTTACACCAATCTACCATCTAATTATGTTAACATTATAACACCACCACTATAAATGGAAGGAGAGAAAGAAAAAAAAAAAAAAGGGTGACCCATTAAATTAACTAAGTATATTAAGTGAATCAGCAAACAGCCCTCTGTTCAACTGACAGGCTATGTGCCATATAGATCTGGATGGTTAGATTAGATAGAGTCGCTTGCATCAACCTTAGAGCCTTGCACTCTGAAAATACTTAGCTTACCATCCCTGGGTTTAACACCTTATCTCAAAGACTATTCTAAAGTCAGCCAAAGCTCTTGGCATGTACCACATACAACAGATCATAGTGATTATCTTATAAATCAATACTGTTATCAACCCCTCAGCCTCATAAAAAAAAAAAAAACAGGCTACAGTAATCAACAATAAAGTTAGGAAGTATCTAATACTACTAGAGGGCCATAGAGAAAAAAGCTTAAACAGCATTAGCTATGCAGAGCTAACAAGTGATACACACTTAGAAAAGGCATCTTTCTGCATATGTAGTTTCAAACCATGACAGCATATATTTGAGATAGTTTTACATAGTTTACAATGCATGACAAGCATCACTATAACTTTAGCAAATAGACAAAAAAAACAGTGATAAATGACTAAAAGTGACAACCATCGAGTGTCTTGCAAATCTAGTATATAAAATTAGTAAAAATATTTAGCGTTTTGTTCCAGGCAGTACGAGCTATCAAGACTTGAAAACTAAGCAATAGCTCCACAAGCCCCATGAGTAGTAGGAAACGCCTTGGCAACAACGTCAGGAACCTGGTTATCCATGCCGGTATAGAGTAAGATGCATTTCACTTAAGACTTGTCAAGTCTAGCCAGCACTACTATATGACTTTCTAGGAAAGGTTGTTTATTTGCGTATGGCACGAGGAGACATGCGCATTGCAAAACGGAAAACAACAGTTACACTCAGCGCCTGAAAATGAGATTTGTTTTCCTGTTACCTGTTTCCACCCGATACCTCCATTCCAGGTTGCAGAAAAATAGAAGAAAAAAAAAAAAGAAAGGATTTTAAATACGGTTCAATGTTCTAGGGAAGCAGTTAGTCGTGATTGACTAGAATGACGTGTATTTCCTGAGGCACGCATTCTGTGCGATATTCGTGGTGACCCGAGGATGTTGCAGAAGCATCAAGGTGTTGCAGCTAAATGGGACCCACTTGGAAACATCTTGTGAGGAGATCTGTGCCAAGCTACACGTGGTTGGCGCTGACAGGAAAGGCCATCGAGACCTTTACAAAGGCAAGTAGATGAACA
This sequence comes from Protopterus annectens, assembly GCF_019279795.1. Classification (NCBI taxonomy): domain Eukaryota; kingdom Metazoa; phylum Chordata; order Ceratodontiformes; family Protopteridae; genus Protopterus; species Protopterus annectens. The sequence goes on from NC_056730.1 coordinate 197,599,038, forward strand.
TTTGCTTATACAGTTTGTTATTGTATATTAAACGATTGCATACGAGATAATGGGCATTACAGATATCTTGACAGTTGACAGAGTAATATTATTTTCTATTGATGTACCTCCTTCCCTGTTCACCAGGTGGAGCTTTTATTTTGATATGTGTGCAGACTCTTACTGTCAGAACTGTAGTGAAATGTGATATGGCAATGAAATGTTGACTGGTAACAGCTCTGTCCTCTGGGGTATGCGGAAACCAGATATGATCCCTTACATGTTGCAGCATTGCATTTAGAATCCAGTATAATATTCTTAGGGCTGAGGTCTGTGCCAATCCTAATATATCCCCTGTAGGTATTTGAAAAGTGCCTATAGCTAGTATCCAAAATGCTTAGCTTGGTTTCCACTGGTATGGGCTCTCCCCATTTCCCTCAGGCCTCAGATGAGAACTGCAGAGGTTGACTATTTTCTCTGATACACCCCCCCGCGAGCAATAATATTTCAGTATCATGAAGTGTATGATATGTCAAACATAGTTTTAACACTTTTTTCCTTTTAGGCTGTGGCCTGGTAGCAGCAGCACCATGTAATAAAAGCCTGTTACACATACGGGTTAATGATAGTAGTGGCAAAGATTAACATTTTTTCCTGAGTGTGCTCGTGGCTGTATTCTAAAGAGTATTGGAACTGAGGCCAAAAGGGAGAGCAGCATGTAAAGTCTGGTGTTATAAATTCCTGAAATGCTCTGCCACACTGTCAGAGCAAAATGCAGGTGTTCATTAGTCTGGGCAATTTCACAACTGATTTCCAAATAAGTAAAGTATCATACAGTCAAAATCAGCAAATGGAAATGCCTCAAAAAGAGTTTTTTATTTGGGGGGGGGTGGAGTGTGGTGGATAAAGCCTTCCTACAATTATGTTGGGAGTAGCCCCCCCCCACTCATTTCATGTATACATACTAACTCTAAGGTTGCAACATTGCAGAGGAAAGTGAAAGACTTTGGGCAGGATTCATGAAGCCTCCGTGTAAGAGTTATAACTCATACATGGAGGCTGCAGTTAAACGGAGTGATGTCAGCATGCTCTGCATATTAATGAGAGCATGCTGAATCACACTTAAGGCCAACACGGTCCGTGTAAGACAGTAGGGGGCATGTCCGTAGGCCGAGCCCTGTAAGCGGACACGCCCCCAGAAGAGGAAAAGTACCCAAAGTAAACACCCATGACAGAGTCCACGGAAATGTGAATAAACAGAACACAACACATGCCCCCACAGACTATGAACAGAAAACATATAAATAAACATGTTTTATATATTTTTTAAATTGTAAAATGTTTAACCGTGAGTGCGCTCGTTTGCGAGGGCGTGCCCGTAGCGCAGCTACAGTTAGCAGTCAGTGGGAAAGCATATAAGAACTAAATATGCAAAATAAGCCAGGAAGCAATAGCGTAGCAGTAGAGATGTTGGCTGAAGAGCAGGCAGTCATGGTTCGAGCCCCACAACACCAATTTTTTTTTGCAAAATAAGCAGGAAACAAGTCCCTGACAAATATGTACACATAAAACCACAATTTATGTAAAATGTAATGAAATAGCCCATTTATATTGAAGACATGTGAGGTAACAAAAGAATACAAAATGCCAGATGTGCTCATAGCTGAGCTACAGTTTAACAGAGTGAGTGCATCTGCCCGTAGATGAGCAGTGGTTTAACTGGTGCAAAATGAGTGCCCGTAGCTGAGCAGTGGTCTAACATGCTAAATCTATGTGCCCCTAACTGAGCTGAGCGTAATATGCATGCCGATAGCCAAATGAGGCTTAAACCAGCGTACCGCTTATGCGCCGAGCTGCGCACGCAAACAAGCTAACCGACGGGCAACGCGTTGAGCAAGCCGTATCAAAACTGCCTTTACACAGACACACCCCTCAGCATGTCTAGACAGTCATGAAAAATAAAAAGCAGTGGCCAGGTTCGAACCCAGGATACTATACACCATAGTCAAGGTACAGAACCACTAAGCCATGACAGCAGTACCTAGAAATGCAATAATAGCTAATATATAGGAATGAATACAAACTACAGCATGACAATGCAGGTTTACTGAAGTTGATACAATTCCAAAATGGCCAATCACAGATATGTGCGGAAAATGGACTATATAAGCCCCATAGGCTGGAATACACAACATAAACGATTGTAGAACTGACCTGCAGGCAGAATGACAGGAGTAGGAGAGGGTAGTTGCTTCCGAGCACAGAGGTGGGGTGTTGAGGAGTCCAGGTACATGGTCTGGCTCCTAGTCCATAATCATGAGGCCCAACTCATGCAGGGCCAGGTCCTCTGGGGAGCATACAGGGCCGAGGCGTGGGACCGGTTGGCTCATGATCTCACCAGTGCCACAGGGATTCCAAGGACTGGTGAGCAGGTCCGTCACCACCATGCAGACCTGAAGAGACGCAAGCAGGACCAACTGAACCTTTGGATCCAGGAGGCCCGCAAACACCCAACGCCCCACTACTGAGTAAGTAACATTTAATTATGTATGTAAGAAATTAAACTAGCTGATATTATGGAGATGTGTATTCCAATATTACTTCATTTATATTACAGCTGCAGGTGTCCGTTCTGCGAACCGCAGAGCCTATGGCGATAGGCTGGTGCGGTTGCGCCACCAGGCAGGTCAGTAATCCACTACCAGTAACCGTAAAGAAATATAAAAGTATGACAGTCAGCAAAAGAGTGCAGTGTAGTCAGTAAGGAATAAAATCTGCAAGTAACAGTGTGAAAGTGTCTGCAAGTCATGCTTGATTACAAAAGTGTATTTCAGCCTGTAAGTTAAACCGAAAATGAAACTGTCTGACATATATTCTGAAATAAAAATGCCCTACCTGTAAGAAAATAGTACACAACCTGCAGCAGGCTGAGAAGTATAGCTGCAGAAGATGATGAAATCACATGTGTGAAATATATCCCTGTGGAAATACTGAAACATGACAGAAGTGAGACTGCTGGAAAGGATTGTAATAACTACAGGTAAAACATGTCAATAAAGCTTAGAAGTAAGTACCATCCTGAATAGTAAAATGAAAGCAAGTGAGAGAGTGTGAGAAAGTGTCATGAATCCAGCAATACAGTAGTAATAACCCCTGAATAAAGTATACTGCAGTCAAGACAGAATGAAATGCATGTGAGATTCAAAACCAAACAGCTAAATCTGTTCAAAGTGTTGCTGCATGTGGAATGTGTATCCCAAAATCTGGATATGTTGCTCTCAGTCTGAAATATGCAGATAGGATGATTGTCTGATATACCAAACATCCACACTTGTCTACAGCTATATAAAGCAAATGTAGCAAGATGATGTAGCTGAACAAAGCTAGATATGAATGTGTATGAAGAACACTAAAATGTATATTGATGTTGCAGTAACAGTCCTATCACCAAGTTGAAATAGTTATCATATAGGAAACTGTAGTTAGAACAGTAGTGTGTATATAACTGTAGCTATTAGAAATGTACAGCATATGTATTGTTATTCAAGGTGTTAATATTACTTTCTTTACCCCACCCTATAACCACATATAACCCATTCCACGTGAAAATGGTATGTGCAATCACAATTAACACCCCTGGACGTTTGTCCTGTTGGGTCATATATATCTGCATGTCTGTTGATGCATCTGCCCTGTTCATACATCCGCACCTGATGGCCTGTTGCCATCAATTAACCCTGCATGTTGTTGGACTGTGTATTTCTGTTCAAATTATGCATGTGTTATGCACGCTGTTCAATGGTGTGAATATCTGGGTGTTTGGTTAATGGGAATACTAATGCATGCTGTTACAACTAATTGTGAATGGTATTATATGTCACTAACCCAAACTGTCATGACATAATGCAAAACATAGGACGACAGGGAAGGCGGGTTCCAGCGGACCCACCTCTCCCACCTCAGCTGGCGAGTGCACCTGGCACTAGTGCCGAGTCCGGACCCTCCTCCGGTGGCCCTGTGCCACCTGCAGGTGGAAGCGCTGCAGGGGATGGGGCTCGCCCCCCCTCTGCAAGTGTGGCCAGAGGACAACCACCACTCACCCTCCGTAGCATCCGGACTGTGGTGCGTAGGGAGATTCGGGACTCTGTTCTTGAGCCCCTACGCCAGCTCGAGGCACGGGTGGCGCAACTAACGGGCATGCCTGTTGCCCCGCCTACACAGCCCCCAGCACAGCCCCATCCTGGGCAGTGAAGGAACAGTGGCAACTGCCTATGGGTGGGGATATCAGTTCCACTGTTGCCATCTGTGGGCTCATGGGCTCTGGATATCCAAACCTCCGTCCCCGCCAATTGTGTAACCCCCCCACACGTGTCATACACCGCCCCTGTATGCGTCTTGTTTGTCTTGTCTGTTTACCTACCCAACCTACCTCCCCAGCTGTACCGACTTCCTTCACCTGACATACCACTCTCACCTGAAAAAAAAAAAAAGGGCACTCTGTACCCACAAAAAATTACGCCCCATACATAGCTGCCCATTCCGCACACATGTCTGCTGGACATGGAACCTATCAATTACAATTGGCTGTACAACAAGTATTATTGTTGTCCTGACACCTCTCTCAGGGGTGGAAGGTTTCAAATGTCACACCAAATTACATACATATGCACAGCTGTTGCTGATGAAGAAATGGGCAGCTATGGGCCTTACCTACATCCCTCCTGCACATCCCAAGCTTGTTTCCCTACTGTCTTACCCTCTTTGTGACCCCTTTTTCACCACTTTCCTGTCTCCCCATTTTCTTTTCTTTCAAAGAAAATAGCGCGGTGTGCGCCAGAGTAAGCACCGTTAAGCGGTTGTAAGTGGGTGTGCACGTGTGTGCGTGGAGCTAACCGCCAGTGCGCATGCGTGAGCTCCGCGCAAACCAGCGCTAACCCGGTTACAACTGCTTAAAAGTGCCTTAGTCACTTTGATTGACAGGTCCTGTACTCAGTTCAAAAGCAAAATAAAATCCCACTGTCAGTCCCGAACCCAGGACCTTGGAAACACTAGTCTGTACGACCTACCACTAAGCCATGACTCTTATACAAAAACATTGTGCTAAAATAAATATAACATGTAATAGTAGGGATGAATGTAAAGGGAATATAGGATGTGTAGTACACAAAGCATGTCATTTAAAATTACTGTCAAAACTACTGGATTTCCATAATAGTAGTGTGTGAACAGAAACAGCCATGCTAGTTGGCAGCTTGTAGATAATAAGGTCAGTTAAAGTACATAGATATATGTATGCATATGTACATATATATATATATATAAATATATATCTATATATAGTTGTAGGAGTCAATGTGCATACACACTTGCTACAGGGAACATGAGAGAGGAATGGAGAATTGTGAATATACAACACAGCCTGAAGCATGAGAGAGATACTAACCTTTACACTCACAGAACACTGTCCACAGCATACCAGCATGGTCCCCACCCTCACAATCTGAAAGGGCAACGCCTATCCCACATACCCTTTTATAGCACTGACCTGAAATCACAGTGAGAACTGCAATCAGTACACAACTGGCTGTATGCAATTAGCAAATGCTGGCTTACAATTGGTGCAGAGGCCATCACATGGACCTATGCAGATACCTACAAAAGCATCCAGTGCTAACACTCCCCACATGCAATACATTCATTGCATTGTCTGTAAGCAGACAGAGGGAGAGCGAGAAGTGAGAGAGAGAGAGAGAGAGAGAGAGAGAGCAAAAAAAAAAAAATCAGACACTGTGACTCTGTCACCCGAAGCTGTCAGCACTGACAGTAGCAGCAGCAAGCAGAAGCTGTGGTAACGCAACCAGCTGCAACAAACAGAGGTAATGCAAAGTAGCAGGTTAATAGTGTGCATACTGTGAACCCTCCAAATGTGTCATAGGTCTGTATCCATAGGTATGTCCATGTGATATGTTGTGTGTACGTAGTTCCACCAAAAGGGGATGACCATACATCACATGTCAATCAGTCATAGGCCATGATCCTGGCAGCATTTGTCTGTGCATTGGCCCAGCAATGGCTGTAGTGACTGCTTTGAAAGGTCAGCCAGGTTCAAAAGTCAGGATCAGCCCATCCCAAAGGCACACTGGCTGGGAACAAGTGTCTGCAGGTACCCGATGTCACTGCATATGCATCCCATACTGCATAATTCCATAGCTTAGCAGACCAGGCCCATTATGCATATGATGTGGTAATTCCCAGGGTCAGTCGAGGTGCCCCTTAGTGGTGTGGGACCACTGTTGCTGTATGCCACTGTCCAGGTACATATCCTGTAGTACGCCAAGATAAACTATCAGTGTTATATGCGGTGGTATGTCCTCTCGGAGTGCCGGTAGCACACATCCAGGGGTACCACGAGGTCACAGTGATGCTGTGTGTTCTCCTCTGCTGAGGGCGGCCCTCACCTGGACATGTGAGATGATAGGGAGGTTACATCCAGCTGGGATAAATATTTTAAAGGTGAGGAGAAGGAGGGGGGATATGTGCACCGAACATGTCTGCAAGATTGTTGCCAATATCCGTGTGTTTGGTGAATGTTAAGTAGGTGTGGATTAACACAGAGCATATCTGAGGCATGTGGTCCATATGTGTAACATAACTGAAGAAGGCCTTGTGGTCATCCATAGTGTTTGTGTCCATTTTCCTCCCAGAGTAGGCCGTGGCTGTTGTTATGACGGACCGTAGCGTAGTACCAGTGCTGACCACAGATGCCTTCCCTTAATGTGAATGTGCTCTGTCCTGCAGTAGCCTCCTGCTATTGTTATACAATCTGCCTCTGTCTGGGGTCCACCGGACAGGATGCCTAACCTTTGTGCATAGGGTCTGGGTTAGACATGTGTGTGCAAGTTCCATGCAATCCGTGGCATGTCCGTGGTAAGCATTTGCAAAGGGGTCAGCAGTGTGGCTTGTGGCTTCCACTGGCCCAGTGTGCTGCATGGATACCATCTCAGTCCCAGCAAGTGAATAACTGTCTAATCACATACATATCAAAGTAGTCTACTGTGCTGGTGGTGGTGGTGGGATATGTATATCCAGGCCGAGTAACGCGTGTCCACATCACAGTAGTGGACGGTGTCCCACATACAGTACCTTGGGATGAACCCCAGAGTGAGGTTGTGCATTGCACCTGTCAGTGTGTGCTGACCGATGGGGCATGCTACTATGTTGTGTGGAATGTGGCAGGTATTGTTGCACAGGTGTTGGCTGAGCACTGATATCTGGCCATGTACCTGTGTATCCACCACGACACACACACATGCAACATATGGGAGTAGTAGTATATCACTACACATGAGTATCATGTATAGTATGTGTGCCATATATTGCTGACATGGTCTGCTGATATCCTGTCTGTGTTCTCTTCCAGGAGATGGCGACAGCGTAACCCCGCCTACTCTGTGGCGGAAGATGAGGAGATCCACCAGAGCCTGGTGCGGGAGTATGACATCCTGTTTTCCCGCACCAGTCAGAATCAGCAGGAGAGGGCCGCACTGTGGCAAGACCTTGTCCGTAGGGTAAATGATATTGGCACGCATAACAGGACATATGAGCAGGTACGACATCACTGCAGTGATTTAATCCAAGTGTCCGGCAGCGTGCATCAGATATCCACAGGCAACAGGTCACCACAGGAGGTGGGTGGCCACACATACCCCCCTCACCAGACTGGAGGGGCTACTCCTAAGTGTTGTGGCTCCAGCCCCGGAACACCAACAGCAGTACACCTGCATTATGATGGAGGCTGGTTCCACACAGCAGCACGACATGGAGCGTGCAGGTAATATGCCATATGTACACCTGACTGTTCTGTACACTGTATCATATGCAATATCAATGGCACAGTTGTGCCCACTGACATTAATCTCATCATTTCTGCAGGTCCCTCCAGGGTTACAGCAAGACAGGCCATCCATGCTGGTGAGTGTGTTTAACATAACCTATAATAGTCCTGATAATGCTAGTAACAGTAGTGTAACTCAGTAGTGCTCTGTGTGTATACTGTGGGGTGTGCATGTGTGCATGTGTGCAGGTGTGCCTGTGCCCATGTGTGCATGTGTGCATGTGTGCATGTGTGCAGGTGTGCCTGTGTCCACGTGTGCATCTGTGCATGTGTGCCTGTGTCCACATGTGCATGTGTGCATGTGTGCCTGTGTCCACGTGTGCATGTGTGCATGTGTGCATGTGCCCATGTGTGCATGTGACCACGTGTGCATGTGTGCATGTGTCCATGTGTGCATGTGTCCACGTGTGCATGTGTGCATGTGTGCATGTGTCCACGTGTGCATGTGTCCACGTGTGCATGTCTGCATGTGTGCATGTGTGCATGTGTGCCTGTGTGCATGTGTGCATGTGTGCATGTGTGCCTGTGTGCATGTGTCCATGTGTGCATGTGTGCATGTGTGTATAAGTGCATCACTGGTAACAATGTCTGGAGACTGTAAACTGTGTTTCCTGTCTTCATCCCACAGGTTCTGGGGCTGCTCTGGTGACCTGCAGCAGGGAACCTGAATCCTGTGCCACGGCTACTGGTAATGATGATATTTGTGTAATGGTACAGGAAGGTGTGTCAGGGTCTGCCATTGGTCAGCCAATTGACAGTACACAGCTGTCAACCCCATCATTGCGCACAGTCATCCTGCCTGTACATCCTTTGTCACCATTGTCCCTAGGTGATGGACAGGATACAGTGGGCATAGACCAGGGTAATGTGGTACCTGTGGCACATGCGCTCCATGGGCAGGGTCCTCCGACGGTACCACACAGACAGTTGCCCATGGGTTCTCGTGGGAGCATCCATGGGCATGCTGCCTCTGGCCGACGTGCCCAAAGAGGTCTGTCAACCTCAGCTATGTTTCGGACTGTCATGCAGGCACAGTCACGTATGGAAAGGTACACCAGACAGGGTCTGAGGGAGCTGAGAGCATGTCGCACAGCCATGACAGACAGTATGCGTGATATTGCGGATGCTATCCGTAACTTCACCGATGTCATAGACAGACGTTGTGGGGACATATTACAGCAGTTCCACAACCAGATGTCCATGAGCCAGGGCAATGGTGGGCGTTTGCGGCATCGACGTGGCCATATGCCGGCAGCAGCAGCAGCTGGCAGTCGGCGCGGATGACAACAGGCTCGCGCATGCCCCCATAGTGCCAGCAGCAGCCCCAGCAATGCTGGGTCTGTGCTGTCATCGGAACGCCCCAGGAGACCACGTGCACGTGGCTCTGGACAGTCCCAACAGGGACTTGTGTCCAGTCAACACACTCCCGCTTCTGATGACAGTACCCAGTCTGGCTTTGTACTGGATACGGTCCGTAGCACCCCTGCCAGGCACAGGTACCGTGTCCGTGCACACAGACACTGATCTGTATGGCCTGCCAGGTGCAGTCTGTGGCTGTCCACAAACCCCTGTATATGGCAGCCATGAGGTGGAACTGTGTGCATACACACATGCGAAATGTTAACACCTAGGGCAACCACATACACGCACACACTGCACCAACACTGCCCCACCCTGTACTGCTGCCCCTCACCAACACACATACACACACATGTCAATTGGTGGTATCAGTGGCTGACTCAGGCATACCTAATCCACACCCTGTGCATATGATGACACTGTGCCACCTCCTGCAATCTCCAACATCATTGCGGAACAGGTAAACACGTTGCTGATGCACAGGGTGACTACATAGAAGTGTATTAGTAGTATCATGTTGGTAACAGTACAGTGTGCTGCTATGACTGTGTGTTTATCCCAGCATGCCTGCTGCAGTAACTGTATGAATGTCCTGAATTGTTATCTGCACCCATAGTACATACCAAAGTATAACAGCTGCACATAATTGCATGCCGGTGGTAAGGTTGTCAACAGATAGCCGCATACATGGGTAGCACAGGGGGAAAGCTAACGCAAGTAGTGATATGCAATGGTGGACATGTACAGTAATGGTGTCAAGTTGCCCACAACAACTATGCCATGTGGATGTTCACGCATGTAGATATGTGTGCAGTACCAATGTAATCCAAATCACAAATAAGTATGACATAATATCGGTTCTACCATGGGCATCTGTGCTGTGTATTCCTGGGTACATGTTGATAGTGCCTACATATTTGCATTGTTACTTACTGTTATTGTTACCCCTTCTTTGTTGTATAATGCACTACTTCCAGCCCTGTTTACTGTAGCTTTGTTTGCATGCATGTTCGCTTAGTCCCTGGAACACTGCTTACACCTGCAATGCAGAGTTACAGTGCTTCTGTAGACTTCTAGTGACATCTGCATAGCGTACGATACGTATGTCAACTTTACACATGACAGAACGTCACTGTCTGTCCTGTACGCATGTACGCCGCCTGTGACACATTGCACGCGACTTACCTGGCATTTACCCACGTGTGCAGTCATATATGTCAGTGCTATGAAACAGTAGCGGTACACCCACACATACACACCTTCAGTATGTTGTTCCCCATTGGCCCTATGTGTTGGTACTCACCATGGCAATCACACTACTAGGGTAGCATGTGCAAAGGTAACCTGTGAATCGCCTCTATGGTCCAGTTGTGGTTTATGTGAGTCATGTGTCATTGTCACAGCTGCCACATGTATGCAGTCAGCCATCACCCTTGGCCAGGAACGTACAACACATGTGTGGGATGCCACCACACAGCCAATCTGGGGACTGGTCTCTCTGAACCCAGTAATGCCATACCCTGTCAGGTGGCATGTCATATATACTACGGCCAGTACAAACGCCAACCCCAATCCCTGCTGCTACTATTGATAATACCCCTGAAGATGTTCCTGATAGTTTTGACCAGTTCTTTACTGAGACATTTCAGGCCCTAGCTAGCCATCTACCTCCTAGCTCCCCTGGTCCTGAAAGTAGCACCCTAGAAAACTACTTGCGCCCAGCTGCCAACCAGTCACCACTTCACTTCGCCGTACCTTGATTGTAACAGTGAAACCCACTACACTTTCTGCTGATCAACTCCCTGCCAAGTACCTATCAAAACCAGATGATGCTATTGCTTACCCCGCCTCAAAGGTAATCAAAGGAACCATGTTAGAATCTAACTTTCCCACCATCTGGAAAATGTCATATGTAATCCCACTTCACACAGGAGGCAGCTCTACTGAAGTCTCCAATTATAGGCCAATAGCTATACTCTCTCCACTTGCAAAGATTATGGAAACTTTCATCATAGACAAGTCATGCACCACCTAATCCAAACTCGCATTATGGCAGACACTCAGCATGGCCTACGGTCTCATCACAGCACTACGCCAGGGCTCCTAGCCTTTACTAACACCATAAGCCATACTTGCAACAATAATTATATATCCGCAGCCCTCTTTTGGATATTTCAAAGGCATACGATATGGTTGATCACCAACTTGTACTCCACACCCTGCAAAGACTGTCTAGATACTGGAGCCTTCCAATGGTTTCAATCCTACCTGCATGGTCGACAGCAGGCTGGCCTCTGGCAGAACAAACTCTCTAACCTTCTACCTAACACCCTCAGAGTACCACAAGGCTCTATACTAGGGCCCTTGCTGTCCTCCATCTTCATTAACGACCGTTATACTGTCATCCCAAAAGTCAGCTGTATCCAATATGCTGAATACTCTACTCTGATCTGCTCAGCCACATCTCCAGTAGAGTTATGGTCAGCTACCCAGACCACCTTTAATACAATAGCAAACTGGCTTTCTGAACATCGCCTGATCCTAAATCCCAATCAAACTAAACTGCTGTTATTTCACCAACACGTAGGTCTACCACTTTCACCGCTACCATAACATCAACTGATGGCACAATAATCTCCCTGACCCATCTCCAAACTATTAGGTGTCATCATAGACAATAATCTCAAATGTGACATACATGTTAACCAGATTATCAAAGCCATCAATAGAAAACTAGGGTCACTTTACAGAATTAAAGCCTTCCTAGCCCCTCCAGCTAAAGGTGCCATAGCTCGCTCACACCTTGTTTCAACCCTTCTGTATGCATCCCTCTACTCGAATATGAACAAGACTGTCCTTAACAAACACTCAATTTGCTACAACCACATTGCCAGGTTTGCCACTGGGCTGCCTTTTAGGACACATCATTGCATCAATCTAAATCAGCTTGGTTGGCTTGCAATACCCAGCCTAATACAGTATAACCAACTGATTATGGCCTATAAAATCCTCTATAATCCAGACAATACTCCTGCACTTCAAATATTATCACCCCCTATAACAATCCTAGACTGCTTCGATCCTCTAACAAAGTACTACTTCAGACTAGCAAGTTTAATAACACAGCCGGTGATCTTTGCAAACCCTGTAAGTAGATCCTGGAACTCACTTCCAGCTGATATTACCCTACTGTCCACCTTAGGTCAATTTAACAGTAGACTCAAACAACATTTGTCACTTAACTGGCTATGTCAATGTATCAAGCCTGGCTAACTCGAATGTGTAACTTCTGTGAACCACTTTACTGTGTAATTTTAATTTAATCCTGACTTGTGCTCAGGTCTAACATTAACCTGTGGAACATGTTTGACTTGCTTACTTATGTAATCTCTGTAAATAATCTGTTTGTAATATGTAATGCTAGTATTATGTAATGCTGTATCTGCTACCCTCGTAGCTTGTCTCCACGGGCCTCCCTGAAATGGACATGCATCCAGTCGGGCTATCCCAGTCAACAAATGTAGGATAAATAAATAAATCAATACAATATATTACAGTGACGACAATACCAGTCAGACATTGACACACACTGACAGCATGCTGAACACACTGGGGCATACGTGGGGACTCAGAATAGCAGCCTGCCTGGGCATCACACACCTCCGCAGCTGGCACACAGGCATATGTTCCGTCGAACAGAGCACATGCCACACATGGCACGCACATCCCCTGTGCCACACACTCACAGCCTGTAGGGCTACACAACACACCTGCTACAGACGTGTCAGGTACCTGTCTTGTGTGCTGCACTGGGGTCCCGCTCAACAGGCTGTATCTGGTGAAGGTCACAGTGATATGACTCAGGGGCACTATGGTCCACCACAGCACACATGCATACAGGTCAGTCAGAGGCATGGACAGATATGACTCACTCATTGACCATGCCAGTGTGGCTGCCTGAGACATTGGACTACATGATAGGGAACATAGAATGGATCTCTCAGCATGTGGCACAGGCCAGTATGAGCCTGATGTTGGTTGCCAACATACCCTCACCAGGTATTCTACCACTATATGTGGGAAGGGTGTTGTATGTCTACATTATGCTCAGTCTCCACTGTCATTCATAGGGTATCCACTGGCTGTCAACGTGTGCTTACATGCAAGGAAGCCACAATGATGTGCACGGGTCATCTTGCACGTGACACCCATGGCCCGATGTATAATGGCAAAGCTCCTTGGTACACACATACTGCCTTATGCTGCAGGACATGGTTTACATAGCGACCTCCATGGGTATCACACAGGTTAGACACTAACAGTGCTGCTACACAACAACAGCAGTGTACACCGGAAGATGCATGCACCAGACACTGCCCTCAGCACGGTGAACTGCAATGTCTGTGCAGTACCAGATTCATGATTCATGGCTCACAGGTGTTACCCATCACTGACAGGTTATGCCCCATACCATGCCTGTCGTCCCCTACACATGTAACACACATGGATAGGGGTGGTATCCCAAGGTAACACAGATACACACACCTCCAGGTTGTTGGCACAGCACAAACCATCAGGGCCTACTCATGTGCAGCTGACAGTGTGTCGGACTGCCATCTGGTTCATAGCCTGGCACACACAACCCTCACATACACAGGAAGACCACCTATCCTCCATAACAACACCGCAATATGACAGTCTCATGAACTGTGTTTATAAGGCCGCACTGCATCCAGCCAAACATTGTGTGTGAGCATTACTGTAGCTACAACACACTAGTTGAAGAGTTCACAGCATGTGGTCACCGAATTGCAGTGGAATGACATGTTACCACTACCACAACAGGTGGGAACATGCAGCACCTGTACATCGACTACATGTACACTATATGGCCCAGACCAGATGTGTATCCCCTGCTGTAGGTCTTTCACCATAGACACCCACACTGTATAGGGACATACCACGTACGGACCCTGCACAGTAAGACACAGTCATATTGGTATACATTGCAAATACCATTTATCCACACGAAGCATGTGTCAGACATGGTAACTACTGCAGGTCACAGGTATTTATGTGTATGTGTCACACACATACATCATGTGTGCAATGCCATTGCTGGTTTAGGCAATGGCATGCATTGTTATGTACAAACACCCACACAAGGTCATACTGTGTGACACAACCACACGTGACAGTTGTGGGTTACCAAAACATACCTATCTGTACTCTGACAATGGTAATAGACACAGTAGCAGAGCACACTATTGGCATTACTAGCCAACTAGCCCTGTTTGGCTGTGCTGATAGTGTGGTGACATCCCCTGTGTTTACTGGGGAGTATGCAGCATCTGGTGTATTGTAGTATTTGCCAAAAGGATCTGTTCTCTCACACTTGCATTTACACACACCCTACTACCCCACACACATGCAGACTTGATATTTGCAGGATTCATTCCCTACCTAACTAAGTCATGACACGTGAGAGACGATTAGCAAAGCGCACTATTCGGTTTACTAGATAGTTCCTCTCTCTGGCTATACTTATAGGGTGCTGACAACATCAGTATTTTGAAAGGGTAATGTGCATCAGGTAGTGTGATCTCCTGATTGCCAAAACTAACATGTTTTTCATACGGAAATGCACACACACGAACTCCCCACATCCAAACACACACACATGCCATTTACAGGTTTCAAACTCCTACCTAACTACATTACGATACTCAGGAGAAACGCATTAGCAGAGTGCGCTATTCACATTACTGGGAGGCTTCCTTTCTCCTGCTGTACTTATAGGGTGCTGACATCATCTGTGTTTAGAAAGGGGAGTGTGCATCCTGTAGTGTGTTCTCCCAGTTGCCAAAAGGGGGAATTTCCCTCACAAATTTGCACACACACAGCAACCCCCCTCATCCAAACACACACACTTGCCATTTGCAGGATTCAAACCACTACCTAACTATGTTATGACACTTGAGATGGACGCATTAGCGGAGCGCACTATTCGCATTACTGGGAGGCTTCCCTTCCCCTGCTGTACTTATAGCATGCTGACATCATCTGTGTTTAGAAAGGGGAGTGTGCATCCTGTAGTGTGTTCTCCCAGTTGCCAAAAGGGACATTCCTTCATACATAGTTGCACACACACCGTACCCCCTCCTCCAAACACACACACACTTACCGGATTCAAACCACTACTTAACTATGTTATGATACTCGAGATGGACGCATTAGCGGAGCACGCTATTTGCATTACTGGGAGACTTCTCTTCTCCTGCTGTACTTATAGGGTGCTGACATCATCTGTGTTTAGAAAGGGGAGTGTGCATCCTGTAGTGTGTTCTCCCAGTTGCCAAAAGGGACATTTCCCTCATACATATTTGCACACACACAGTAACCCCCCTCATCCAAACACACACACTTGCCATTTGCAGGATTCAAACCACTACCTAACTATGTTATGACACTCGAGATGGACGCATTAGCAGAGCGCGCTATTCGCATTACTGGAAGGCATCCTTCTCCTGCTGTACTTATAGGGTGCTGACATCATCTGTGTTTAGAAAGAGGAGTGTGCATCCTGTAGTGTGTTCTCCCAGTTGCCAAAAGGGACATTTCCCTCATACATATTTGCACACACACAGTAACCCCCCTCATCCAAACACACACACTTGCCATTTGCAGGATTCAAACCACTACCTAACTATGTTATGACACTTGAGACAGACGACATTAGCAGAGCGCGCTATTCGCATTACTGGGAGGCTTCCCTTCTCCTGCTGTACTTATAGGGTGCTGACATCATCTGTGTTTAGAAAGGGAGTGTGCATCCTGTAGTGTGTTCTCCCAGTTGCCAAAAGGGACATTTCCCTCACACATATTTGCACACACACAGTAACCCCCTCATCCAAACACACACACTTGCCATTTGCAGGATTCAAACCACTACCTAACTATGTTATGACACTCGAGACGGACACATTAGCAGAACGCGCTATTCGCATTACTGGGAGGCTTCCCTTCTCCTGCTGTACTTATAGGGTGCTGACATCATCTGTGTTTAGAAAGGGGAGTGTGCATCCTGTAGTGTGTTCTCCCAGTTGCCAAAAGGGACATTTCCCTCACACACAGTAACCCCCTCATCCAAACACACACACTTGCCATTTGCAGGATTCAAACCACTACCTAACTATGTTATGACACTCGAGACGGACGCATTAGCAGAGCACGCTATTCGCATTACTGGGAGGTTTCCTTCTCCTGCTGTACTTATAGGGTGCTGACATCATCAGTGTTTAGTAAGGGGAATGTGCATCCTGTAGTGTGTTTTCCCAGTTGCCAAAAGGGACATTTCCTCTCACAGCCTTCACACACACAAACCCCACTCACCCACACACACACACTGAGCATTTGCAGGATTCAACCCCTACCTAACTATATTATGACACTTGAGGGAGACGATTAGCAGAGCGCACTATCCGAATTACTGGGCATCTGTTCTGCACCTGTAGTATTTCTAGGGTGCTGACATCTTTATTTCCACAGAGGTATGTAGATGTAGTACTACCTGTCAGGTAGTATATATATGCATTTGCAGCCACCTACGCCAGGGTCAGATATGCACATCGCACTGGCAGGTTATGTTCTATACCATGCTTTGGGACCACAGGACCTGTAACACACAACACAACCAGTCCAGAACACCACACCCACATCCAGGACACACACTTAGCTTCCTGGGAACAGTGCCAGGATATGCAGGTATTCACATACACCATTCCAGTTGTTAACATCAGGTACAGGCATATTGTGTGTGAGAACTACTCAGGCCTCTACCACTTTACCCTACAGCCACTACAATTTGTGGGTCCATGTGCTATGGCAGAACCACACACCACAGCCACATGGGTGAATACATATTGCACCTGTCCATCTGCAACGTGGGTACTCACTGTTCCACACCAGAGGTAGACCACCATTGTTGATATCTGACCATGACCACCTTTCCCTGGACATCCATATCTCATCTCCACCCCCAGGCAAGGTTGTCACTGCACACAAACTGTGTTTAGCACAAGCAGACTCTACACTTGTGTAGACTGGGGTGGATGACTTCAGAGGACCCATGCTGGAGGACTATACTGGCCACTCAGCATAATCCTTGACACTTGCATCCTATGAGCATGTGTACAGTTTGCATTGGTCATGCTATCCCACATATACCCATGACTGCTCCACAACAAGACACCTGTCAGCTGTACACCGCCATATATGCCTGCTCAACAGACAGAGTGACCTAATACATTGCAGAGCTGTAGCCCACAGAGGGAGGACATCTGTGGATGGTTCCAGCATGGCACTTCATTCACACATACTCATTACAACACAGTGTTGACAGTGGAATCATCCAGAGAATGCAGATAGGGCTCCCTTCAGTCTGTTATTGACGGACACCTACTGTCAGAGATCCTCAGCAACCCTCTCACAGCACACACCGACAACATGGCTGTGGCTTAGCACATTCAATCCCTGAGACCTCCACGGTGCCCCTGCTTGACAGAGGCACAGCTCACTAGCCTCACATGTTGCCTTCTGTGACCTACTTTACAGTGGCACGGTAGCCTACTATCCTGGGGATGCAGATGCCAAGCACACTCTGGCTGAGCTGCCATTCCCTGGGGCAAGAAGCCTAGTATTGACCTCTACACCCATATGTTCAATTGTCGGATGCACAATATTTGTTGTGCTGTTCTACTGTTTGCAGGTCTTTATTGCCATAGCATTCCCTGTTCCTATGACCAACTTGTGTATCTGTGGCAGATGTTTGCATATGACGGCGATCCACTATATCACTTATGTCTCTGTGGTCATTTACTGTGTGCACTGGGCTGATTGCTGTGTTGTGGTTGGTTCCTGGACTGACACGCATAAATACCAGATATGTGTGGCCAACTGCTACACGGAGATATGGCCTAAGTGTGTGAGCATGCCCAGTTCAGCCTTTCCATGGCATGTTGTCTGACATATGCCTCATTTATCAAAGTGTGCGAGCATGCCCAGTGTGAGCTTTCCATATGTTGCACTCTGAAGTCCAACACATATTTGGGTGTGTGTGACCTTCGACATTATCGCACGATTATGATTGTGTGCTGGGTGTCATGTTGTGTACTAACTGGCCAACTGCTTCGTGTCTGCCACAACAGGGATTATACTGTGCCTGCAGGAATTGCATGGGATACTTTGCAGACAGTTCTCAACATACTTTCATAATGACCTAACACTGTAGTACCGTGATAGTGTACTGGTTCGGTACTTTCACTGTAGTGGACAGTATCCTGGGCTTTAGTCCTATCACTGCTTGACATCTTCATAGTGAGCACAACAGACTGTGTAGGGGCCAGTTGTGCACATATGACCATGTTGCAATATGTTCAGATATGGACTACCTACACCAGGCTCGTCCAACATTGCTAGTGTATTCCACAACATGGGTGGACATTGGCAAACACTAGCGATGTTCCATAGGCCATTTCTGATGGTAGTCACAGGGTGTGTTTGTCCTTCGACACACATTGTAACTGGAGTTTGCCATTACATATGTCATGGTTGGTATACTGTGCCTCTGTCTACCTCTGACATAACAGTGATACCCAGGGTAGCCTACCATCTCCCATACACTCATCAGGATGCCTCTTGAGGGGTGTCGATATGTGGCACTCTGGCTGACCTGTACCAGGAGTTTACTGAAGTGTGGGGTGCCTTCTGTGTTATGGATCATTCTGTACAGCTTGTCCTATGTATGTCAGTGCTGGGGTTCAGGTCTCTCATGTGCATAGCTCACTGCCATTCAGATTGTACAAGGTGCAACATGTTCATTCATTCCAGGTTGGACATGGCTTCATACATCAGGCACAGCTTTCCTGTAGCTGGGAAGGATGGCGTGTGTGGGGCTGCAGTTTGTTTACTCAGGCAACACATGGCATCTGTTCAGGGTTTTGCTACCCCTGGTGGGGTACTGTTGTGGACTTTACAGTTGTTGGAGGTGTCTGCTGCGGTATATCCCACAGGGGCTATTGTAGTCAGTTGTGATGTTGATGAAGGATGGCTGCAGAGCCAGAGTGAGTTCCCCTTATCTACATCTGCCAGCCTTCATGTTTGGGTGGGTATATGGTACATGTTTCTGCGAACACTACAGACACATGTTTGTCCAGTGCAGGATATTTATCACCTTTTGTACCCAGGTCTCACATTACATGTTAGGTGCCTCATGGGTTAACACCTGTGTGGTAATTTGTGGGCACTTACTGTATATCCACGGTGGTTGTCTATACACAGTTCTGCGATTAGCTTGCTGACATGGCTATGGCTACAGTTGTCTGTTTGTAGGTGGCCCTTTGTGGGTTGCTTGTGTCAGCTGGGGGTCGGATATGGTGGGCTGTTTGTACTCCTCTGCATACATGCTCAGTCACAGTCCTTCCATGTTGGCCTATACCTATGGGACATGTATACAGAACGGGGGGGGGGCCAAGACCAGGCCTTGTGGGATGCCACTCATATCCGCTTTGTAGTCTGACATGGATGCGGCATGTCTGACCATGTCAGTTCTGTCCTTGGTCTGCTTTGCAACCCTCTACTGACATAGGGGTGTATATTTAAGCTGGTGAAAATATCCATACTGAACACGTACGGTATTGTCTAGAAGCATGTGCACGGTCCAGCTACGCTGTGTGGACCACATAGCCCTCATCAATGACCTTAATGACTGCTTCAAATGGGTCAGACATGTTTAGGGGCCGGTTCTGCAGTTACAACAGCCACAGTGTGTAGGGTCCAGTATCAGTAGGTCCACATTAGCCTTCTGTCTGTGGTACATACTGATCCTTTCCATAGCTGTGCAGAACAAGCTTGTCAGGATCCTGGGGTGGTAGTTTGGAGTATCCATTCAGGCAACACCTTTGTTGTGATGGACCACTGTTGTTGTACACTGCTCTTTGGGTACATATCCTGTGGTAAGGCTGACATTGGCCAGTAGTGTGATTTTGCATTCCATTACTCTTGGGGTCCATGTTGGCCTCAGCACAGGACACCATCACATACCTTGTTGCTGTGTGTTCTGCTTTGCAGATGATGGCTGTTACCTCAGCATCTGCAATGTCAGGGGACCATCTGCTGGAATAGGTATTTTGCACTCGGGGGTGGTTTGCACTGCACCTGACAGGTTGTATGTTAGCAATATGTGTGTGTGTTTGGTATGTTGTTTGTAATATCTGTGTGATTCGGAGCATATCTGTGGATGCCCAACATGGTTCCTACCATCAGTTGGGTAAGCCTTGTGATTATCCTTAGTGTCCTGTACGTGTTGTATCTTCATAGGTTCATGGGTTCATAGTAGGCTAGACACCCTAGGCCATTAGTAAGCCTAGCTAGAGTGTGTGTGTCTTTCGCCACCCCTTGCTATGTTCAATTATGGCCATTTATGAGGTTCTTCACTGTGCCTCTGTCTGGTCGTGACACAGTGGGGACCCCAGTATACATGTACGGTCATCCATCCACTTGGCAATATTCCTGTTGAGGGGTGTCAGTGAGGGGCTCTGCCTACCATGGATTGGGATCCTGTTTCTGGGTGTGGGGAGCCTATGGGTTATGTATCTGTCCCTCCAGCACATCTTATTTCATTATGTGTTGAGGTTGACATCTGTGACTCTCACAGCTCCAATGGCTTTGATTTCCTGTGGTGTAGCATGTCCATTACTCCTGTGTTGGACATGGCCTGGTACAACAGACATACAATGCCTCTGTGTAGGCAGTGTGTGACTGCAGTCAGCTGGGGTGTCTACAGCCAGGCAGCATATGACATATATTTCACACCCTTTATCCTGTTGGTGGGGTAACTATGAGGTCTTCGAACCGCTGCAGGTGTCACGTATGGTACATCCCATATGAGTCATTGTACTAGATTATGGGTCTGATAAGGGAACAGTACAGTGGCACAGTGACCTCTGTTGATGTTGGTGTGAATCCTTTCATGATACGGTGTCCAGTATCAACAGTCTTCATAGCCACATTGGCATTGTGGCTGTCACATGACAGATTAATGTCGACCTGTGTCCCTAGGTCCCTGATGACTCCTTGCATACATAATGGTTTGACACCTATGTGGTACTTTGTGTACCTTGTCTGGTATTTGGTGGGACATCCATACTGTCCAGTGTCTTCGGATGTCTGGGTGGGGTTCTTGTGTGTGAGAGTGTGGTCTGTCGCATGCTACAGACTGTACAGCAGTTTTGACTACAGTTATGTGCACATGGGTGGTGTCCGCTGCTTTGTGCATTGTCAGTTACCTGGCTATATGGGTGTCTGTGCTGCATATGGATACTCCCCTCCTTTGATGTCTTGGTGCAGGTGTTGGGGCCATAACACATGGTATGTGGTATAACCTAGTAGTGCTGGTGTGGTATCACTAGGCCTGCAGCAGGCTTCTGTCACTGGACAGGCATCAATGTTCTCCATAATGGGAAGTGCCTCAGGTGCATGCATATTGCAGTTTACACATCTGGCATTGGTCAGCATTACCCTTATGTTTCCTACCACTTATGTTTTCTAGGGTGGTGGGTAGTCTTTTTGGCCTTGCCTACATACGGCTCTATGGAGGCGGCAAAGGCCTTATCCAGTATCCAGACGCACACGGGTAACAGCTGACAGCCATCCCTGTAACAGCAGCATGGCTTGTCATGCTTGACATCTCAAGCAGACACACATTACACCCTCTTGGACTGACAGCTGTAACTGTGCCAGCTGTTAAACATGAGCATTCTGTGTTTGTACTGTGGCATCATTCTTGGTGAGGGTTGATGCTGCACACAGCCAGTGTCATCCCGCCCTGGGGTACATACTGAGGGACCATCCATGTCTCATTTGATGTTGACCAGGGAGGTACATCTCAGGTAATTCACACCAGCATGGACATTGAGTGCATCATATTTCTGCTTGCTTTGGGGTGACCTGCGTACTTGTGTTAAGTGGCATTTTGTGGCTACCTACAAGCAGCTTACTCTACCCTTTCCCTTGTTCAGTCTGGTGAGTGGGACAGCTGTGTTTCTGCCTATACAGACACCTATTACGACTGTATCAGGCATGTTGTTTCTCCTTTGGGCCTGTGACTGTTTGGCACACCAGCTTTATGCACTATTCGCTGCATGTGCTATGTTTGAAGGTTGTGGTTGCTTGTGATCTACTTTGGAGGCATCTGTTGGTGTGGTGTGTTTGTAATTAAGGCCTCCAGGAATATTTGTCTGTGTTTATGTGTTTGGTTTACAGTTGTGGTAGGTCTATGTGGGACTGGGTTTGTGGTGTATGTGGTTACCTTCTCCTCCTGACTAGTGTTGACAGTACTGAGTTGTTGGAGCTCAACCTCTGCTTTGGATACATGGATGCATCTATCACATATGTTTGTATTTATTGGGGGTGTTGTGGTTGTCTGTGTACTTGGTACTGGCGTCACATTGCCTCTGGATTCATAGGTTATACTTGTTGTGGCTGGACTTAGTGGATTGTATGTGTGGACATATGTTGTTGCCATACTACTGGTCAGTGATTACTTCCCTTTTATGTTTGCTCTATCATGTGGTATCTTCCTCATTCTCTTGCATGGTTTGGTAATGGCTGGAGGCCAGCATGCCAGATGCCTGCGTGTATGGCATTGTGTGTTGTTGTTATTTGTGATTGCATACCCAAGCATTCCTGGCTGTGTTCATGGAATGCCTGTATAACATGTTCTGTGGTGTGTCCCATATTCTGCACTTGCACAGGGCCTTTGTGGATTCAACATCGGTTTTGAGGGCTGCAACCTATACTTTACACATGTTTTTCACTGTGGTATTCTGGCCAGGGACTGGGGTCAGGGTGTGTATATCCAGTGTGCTTACTCTATGGTCTGGTCTTACCAGTGAGGGGTACACTTCTCATCTTGCCATCCAGTACACATGTTGCTGATTATCACATCCAGTATGCTTACCCCTCTTGTGGGAGTAGTACATTGTTCCTGGGCATTTTGGTTTATGGAATCTGGGTAATTTTCTCCTACTGTGTTGGTGCTAGTACAATGCTACCGTGTATGTCTGGGTATTTTCAGTCGAGCAATATAATGTGGTTTGGGGGCTTGATATATTCATGTATTCCGACATAGGCCAGGTGCTGTTCCTGGTATTAGGACAGTGGTCTGCAGCAGGCTATATACTGCGAGGCAGTTTTAGCCATTGGTATTTGACCATGGATATTCCATGCTGCTTCTTGTTGTGGTACCAACATGGGGTGTGGTTATCCTTGCCATTTCTTGCTAGTCACCCTCCTTTGTAGCTTGTTCCATGTTTTGCGGCTGTACAGCACAGTATGAGGTGTGACCTGGTAGTGTTAGGGTGCTGATGTGAGCCTTGCCCAGTTCTCTATTACAGGACTGGTATCTACATTCTCCTTACTGTGTGCATTTACACTGCACACATCTTGCTGTTTGTACATCTGTCATGGGGTAGTATTACATCTAGGTTCCTATCCCTTGTAGAACCTATGAGGTTGGGTTTGTGTTTTGAGACTTACCTATTCAGGGCATGCTGTGGGTACTGACAGCCTTTGCCAGTATCCATGGGGCATGGCATGATAGGTGCATGCCACCCCTAGCAGGTGGTGCATCATGTCAAACTCCGCATATCTTCCCAGCCTGTAACACATTGGCTCCCCTTTGACTGACTGCATTACTTCAGCCAATTATTGTACTTGATCTTCTTGTCTTCATAGTGTGGCATCATGCTTGGTGAGGGTGAGATGTTAGGCAGGGTCTTCATGTTTGCATATACTAGATGGTGTTACATTGCTTAACACATGGCAATCATGCCTCAGGTGGTGCTGCAGGGCTGCCTCTGTCGGATGCACATACTACACTCCCTGTACATGTTTGAGAGCAGGTTGTGTCATGTTAGGCATCCCTGTTACTATATGAGTGAGTCAGAGAGGGGTATCATTCCCAGGGTTCCTACTGAGCCAGTGTATGTGCTATGTGTTGCCTCTTTGCCAAGGCCAGGGCATACTGGGCACGCCTCCTTCTGCCTACTGGGGCAGGCTCAGGTTGTTCCTCCTCCGAGTCACGCTCTGCCTGTGATGGCCTTGGCAATGGTGGGGGGCTGTTTGGCCCGGCCCTATGCTGGTCCTGCTGCAGCTGTTTTCGCAAGATCATATTATGTAGCATAGCACATACCATGACAATTTGGGTACATGTAGTTGGTGTGTACTGCAAGGCTCCACCAGATGTGTCCAGACACCGGAACCGTGACTTGAGCAGCCCAAACACACGCCCTATCACAGTACGTGTTTGTGCATGTGCCTCATTATGGCGTTCCTGTTCAGGTGTGTGTGCGCTTCTGATGGGTGTCATCAGCCATGGCTCCAGTGCATAACCTGCATCCCCCACTAGGTGTCCATGTGGGATGTCCCCATTGGCAAATGTCTGGTACAGCTGCGCCAAATGCCAGATGTGGGAATCGTGATAACTCCCAGGGCAGCCAGCACACACATTCATTATTATGCCCTGGGCATCACACACGACCTGGCAGTTGATGGAGGGAAGCCCTTGTGGTTAATGTAGGCCCTACCCCGCTCACCGGCTGGTGCTTTGATGCGTATGTGCGTGCAGTCTATAGCACCCAGTACCTCAGGGTATTCCGCTATTTGCTGGAAGAGACGCATATTGCTGGCCAATACCTCACGGGCATTGGGGAAATATACATGATCACCGACATGTGCTGACATGGCATCCAGGAACTGGTGTAGTACCCTGGAGGCTGATGCCTGTGATATCCCCATCATATCGCCAGTTGGTCTCTGGAAGGTACCTGTTGCTAGTATTCTTAGGCCAACACATACCTTGGTTTCCACTGGGATGGGTTGCCTCTGTTGGTTCTGTGTGTGAGGCGTGGCCTGCACAGCTCAACAATTTGCTGCAGGAGCTCTCTGTCCACTCTATAGCGCTCTACTATCTCCAGCTCATG
The DNA here is from genome assembly GCF_019279795.1 of Protopterus annectens. Classification (NCBI taxonomy): domain Eukaryota; kingdom Metazoa; phylum Chordata; order Ceratodontiformes; family Protopteridae; genus Protopterus; species Protopterus annectens. The sequence continues at coordinate 197,624,310 of NC_056730.1, forward strand.
TAACCCGTGGTAGGTGACCCTGGGCCTGTACACTCTTCTCCGCCTCCTCACTGTGGGTTGTCTGGCACCATCTGCATTGTCACCACCCTCAGCAAGTCGCCTATGTCTCATTATGACAGCTATGGCAGCCCCTAACATTTCTGCTCTGAGTGAAGCTTTTATGTTTTCACTTCTATTAGCTTACTCCTGTCTTGCAGTGTCTCTTAATGGAAACATCCTGCACTACTGTTTGCAGAGTTTTAAGTGCTGGGCTGGGCTACTATTCTGCCTGTGTAATTGCCTGCTTCTAATTGTTTTCACCTGCTAGCTTCAGCAGTTATCCCTGCTAGCTTCCTATTAATTCTGTTGCTTCCTTTTTCCTCTCTGTTTCCTCAGGGGGGAGCAACTTGCATACTATCTGAAACACGCTCACAGTGGCTTACACGCATGCACACGTGCTTACATGGTTCAGAATCTACTTATTCGGGTTTAAACGCGCGTACACCTGCGCAAACACTGTTACACGTCTGCCAACAGCCTCCAACATACTCAGCCTGCCTTACACGCACGCACACCCACGCAAACAGTGTTAAACATCTCCCAACACGCTCCCACATGCTCACACTGCCTTACACGCGCACACACTGTCCTACTCGCCCTTCATGGTGCACACACGTGCGCATGCACGGCCAGCAAGAAACTTTGGTGTAGGTAACAGTGTACACCTTCCATTTCTTGACTTTCCATGACTTATCTAGTGGCACACCTCTTTCCATGATCTGTGCCTGTCATCTGTCATGTTACACTGGCCTCCAATGAACTGCATTTCTTTCTACCATTCCCCCCTGTGATGTCACCTATCTCCTACTCTATTCCTCTTACACTACTCAGACTGTGCTCATTTGGTATGTGACTGTGAGATTCAGTATCCGAACCCTCATTTACATGAGATTGCCTACTAATGCTTAGTTACATGTCTTAGACTCAGCTTCCCCCCTTAGCAACCACTACACGGTGGCCATGTTGGTTTTAGTCTGCTGGTCCCTGCATTGTCATTCCATGTATTGCATGAGACCCACATTTGTGGGTTTATAACCTTCTTTTTTATGGTTTTATACAGCGCAGCCCGCTTGCTGGGCTGCGCTGGGTTTAAACATGGGTGATCGCCGAAAAAAATTATATTTTTAATATTTTTGCATCGGGTTATCTTGCCAATGGCCACATATTTGGCCATTGGCATGCTGCCTGAATCATATGCAACCTTTTTTTGGAGCTGACATCGCTCCGTTGTGGATTTTGCAGAAATGTACTCAGTTGTCAACTGAGTACATTTCTGCAGCTAAACATCTCCTACATGGACTGGTTTCTGCTTCGTGGATTGCTAATATACCTCATTTGCATACCTTTCGGATGCAAGTGGGGTATTTAGCATGTCCACGCCCAGTCCGTGTAAGAGACGTTTTAGCTGGTCTCTTACAAAGAGTTTAGGGCTGTTCCTGGATCGCGAGGCTTGCATGGAGTGTTGCACGTCTCTTACACTCCGTGCAAGCCTTCGTGAATCCTGCCCTTTATGTGGGGAATCGCTGCCACCACACAAATACAAACTGCATCAGCAGTGATTAGGTACAGGTGAGCACAAACACTTCTTCCCATACTTATATATAGCTCTACTTTTGTATTACAGAACTATGTCTAGCTATGCCACATTTAATTTAGCTGGATGGCCTTTAACCTAGATGGATTAAGTCATTTGTCTTTCTGTGAAATGGGCATTAAACCTGATGTCATGAATCTTCCTATAGATGTCTACATCTATAGGTATAGCCTATCTATATCTAAATATTTCTGTTTCTGTCTAAAACTCTATACTTAGAATTAAAGAGATACAGAAACAGATGTACACATGCATGCAATCTATAAAACACGTCTATACAAATGATCAGTAACAATGTTCAGAGTGACTATGTATCGCTTGTGCCTTAAATGAGTTTATTTTTGATTATTAACATTGCCAGTGTATACATTTCCTAACATTTTTTTCAGAATATGATATGTTTAATTGTAAGGATAACATATCTATCCATAAAAATAAATAAATCTCCTGGACACAGCCTTTACTTCTCCTCTGCAACAAAAAGGTGGAGTTTTATACCACTGACCATTAAGTGTAAATCACACATTCATGTCTTTAAACACACTAAAAGAATTCTTATCTAAGTGCTGGCTTTGCTTTTGCTACACCTATGGCTGAACTCTCACCCACCATTATGCTCACCTCTTCACTGTCCATATTAACTATGTCACCACCTCTGCCTAAAGCTGTAGTCTTCACATTTATTTATTTATTTGACATTTTTTGACCAGGGAAAGTCCAACTGAGCAAATGCCCTTTTTCAGCAGAGGCCCAGGGAGAAAAGCTCCAGATTACAACAATGAAAGAAAATTAACATCCAAAAGTATTGTACATTACAAAAGCTTCACATTACAACAGTACAAGAAAATTAACTTAATAATTTAATGCAAATAAGAAAAGATTGGTAGCATATAAATAATTAGAGTAGAAAAGAAAATTAAAAAAATAAGACATATACAGAGAGTGAGAATAGCAGGTAACAGCAGACAAACAATTATATACATTTATAAATGTATATACATTTATAGACAGCAGTGCTGTAGTATTCTTCATAAATCCAATGTTTTGCTTTCATCCTTTTTGCTGTTTATAGTTTCCACTAATAATTTCATGTAAACAAATTCCATATTCACTCAGTTATTTATCTAGTCTTGTTTTGTTTTTAGTTGTGTCTATATTGTACTTGCATTCTACCATTCATGTAGTACTTTTTAAGCAGGTATCACCCTTTATTTTCTCACAGTCATATCCAGTAAATATAGAAGTTTTGTAGGTAAACCTCATTGTGGATGTATTATTGTTGTTTTTTCTTTGTGTATTTGATGTATCCGTAACTTCCTTCCCTGGGCCTCAGTGAAAACGGGTACTTTTTATCCAGTTTGGGTTTCGTGGTAAACAAATATCAATAAATAAAATACATACATACTTACATACACTCATACATAAATAAATAAATAAATAAATATGAAAATTATCCACAAATATACAAAATAGGGATACTCAGAAACATTTGATGTTATGGCACAGCATTAAATATCCTAGAATTATAGATCAACATGGCCTGTAGATGCTTAGCTGTGTATTAGCACTGATATAGCAGCAGTATTCTAATCCAAGGGTCACATAGTGAATTATTGCTGCTATGTTACAGGAAGAAGTCAAGCTAGTGAACTGTAGGAAAGCAAATGTGATCAATATAACCAAAACAGTAGTGAATCCTCTGTACAAGTTTATGCACATTCACATGTGAAAAGAAACCCCCCATTGCTGCAACTTGGACACTGTAGGCAGGCCACAGAGGGTAAACACATGAAAGCCCAATACATTCCACCATACAAATGAGGAGGAAAGGTGATTAAAAGAAGTGCAGAAAACTGGAAATAGCAAGCAGAGGAACGTTCAAGGGTAACCGTGAGGAATGATGGGTGTAGAATAAAGAAGGGTAATTTTTTTGGGGGGGTACAAATGTCTTCTTTATACTTATGAAAAGAAAGTATAGATGGGGGAGGTAATAAGGAATATGTGTGGAAGAGAAAGAGGGAGTGGGAGTAGGAAAGAAATGCGGGGTGACAGACATATAATGCAGACACAGACTGTGGTGTTAAGAACAGATGGCCAGAGTCACAACAGACAGGTATGTAGCCATCTAAGATCTGAGGATAGGTGCACACACACACACACACACACACACACACACATATATATATATATATATATATATATATATATTTATATATATATATATATATATACAATATCTATATATATATATATGGGAACACTTCACATAATCGAATTACTGAAATCTCGAATTTCATATGGTCTAAACCATATGATCGTGATTTCAGTAAATCGAATATGTAAAGTGTTAAAAAATAAGACTTCACTTATATTAAAACGTTACGTGCACACAGAGGCAAGGATTCCTGTACGGTCTGTGTGCACGTAATGTTTTTATCTTTTCTGCGGTGTTGACAGGAAGTGGGAAATCTCCCTTTTTGCGCATACAGCGCAAAATGGGAGATTTCCCTTTTCCCCACTGTAGCGTGATCTCGGAGCTGGTATATTTAAGTAGGGGGGTGTGGGGGTGTTTGAGGTTTTTTTTTTTTTTTTTACGGTTTCATTTCAGAAGTTCGAGTTTCCAAAACTCGATCTTTTGGTCTCGATTATATGAAATTAGAGATTTTGGGGATTCGAGCTTCTGAAGTGAATCCATATATATATATATATATATATATATATATATATATATATATATATATATATATATATATATATATATATATATGTATTACAGATATATATATATATATATATATATATATATATATATATGTGTGTGTGTGTGTGTGTGTGTGTGTGTGCATGTGTCAACCAAGGACAGTCAGGCACATCTGCAGTTATTAACGTGTAACTCATGGGTGTACACATATTGTCATTGACCCACAAGAGAAGCAAAGGCTGGACAAAGGTAGAACAGACAAGGTTTTCTGAGACTAACTGTAACAAGTAGTGTTGCAGGGTATCAGTACTGTGGGTGGATATACGAGGACACTAATACTGGAGGACCAAAAGGCTACTGATATGATATAATATTGCTTGTCAAGACCAAGGCACAGGACAGGCACATTTTGGGTTTGAAGCACTAAGACTGAAATAGTTCTCAGAGGTGGGGTTCCTATTTTTTCTGTCTTGGGCAGGTGAGCAGCCCGGCATGCCTGGTTTTGGCTTGACTCACAACAGCTGATAATAGCAGGTACATTTCCATTTTGTGCACTTACCTGCCTTTTTTTTTTAAATAAGTTTTATTAAAGTCATTTCTGAAACATACAATTATTAACATAGAACTGAACATATATTTTATAATGAATTAAATACAAACCAAAATGCTAATATAAAAGATCAAATAAAGGCAAAGAACTATGTACAAATATGTTCACTATGGTATATACAAATAAAACAAGTTAGAACAAATGTGTAAGAACTGATTAATACCTTTAAATTACTGATTTTCTAATACATCAATTATATTCAACCATTGGTGGTGCATTGCTGTATTCCTAGAAGCTCTATACTTGATTTTCAAAACTTTAAAAATCTTCTATTGGAAGTATCCAAATCAGAATCAATGACAATCAAGTATAGAGCTTCTAGGAATAGAATAGGGAATTTGTAATGATTTTCAGTTTCTGATGATTTCTTTCCTGGCTATGGATAGTACAGACCGAAGAAGTGAATATTTACTTGATTTTACACAGGATGGAATTGGAGAATTAAATAAAACTAATGTCTTAGTAAGTAAGAAGTTATCAGTGAATATTGCTTGTAAGAAATTATTGATATCTTCCCAAAATTCTTTCGTGCATGAACAATCATGGAAAATATGTGCTCAATCAACATTTTGTACCTTCATACATCTCCAACAAAGTATATCTTCTTTAAACATCTTATTTATGTTATATGGAGTGATGAATGATCTATTTAAAAATCTCCAAGTAAACATTCTCCATTTAAGTGATGTAGTAGATTTACCTGCTGACTAAAGAAAATTCAATTTATCTTTATCTAAAGGGTTACAGTTATTACTGTCAGAGAAATATTTCCAATAATTATCAGGGAATATATCTAAGTCTGATTTAATAGTTTTATATAAATATACATATATATATATATATATATATATATATATATATATATATATATATGAGACAGGCTAATTTTAATTAAGTTGCTCTGTTGAGAAAATACAATCAAGTATTGAATGAGTTTGGGAATTAAATTTTTAACTGAGGAAGGTATTAAATCAAGTTTATTTTTCATATAATTTCTAGCTTCTTGTAAGTCAAGCCATAGTGATGAATCAAGGTCATTCTTTTCCAATAAAGCATTAATGGATTGCACTTCATTGTTTTTTACCAATTGATGTCAATAGATCAAATGTTTTTGCTCAAATATTGACATTTTATGAAAATTTGTGGAGAAAATAACCCCCTGTGTATATGCTATAGGGAAAATAAGCAATAACCAATTTTCATAGGATTGGGATCTATGAATGACATTTTTAAATGATTTCAAAATCATATTAATATAATTTGATATAACATTTTGGATAGGGCATAAGGAAAAATATTCCTTTAGTTTCCATATGAATGTGTTATTTATTAATTTTAGCTTAAAGAGGTCATTATTATTATTATTTAAATTTTTACCTGCCTTTCTGAAGGACTTATTCAACATGACATCTGTATGTATGCCAGGTCTGTGCGTGCAACACCCCTGCACTACCAGGTAGGTATTTTTACATATAATGTTCAAAGAACTGTAATGTTCCAGTATGTGTACCATGGGGGGGGGGGGCTGAACTGTATGTCACAGCATAAGTTCCAGCCTGACACCAGTATGTTGTTGAAAAGTTTTATTGGTGCAAGGTGCAGTGTGAATTGCTAGCACGTCTGATGTCATTTTATTTATTTATTGCTTCTACATTTGTTGATCAGGGAAACCCAGCTGGGCACAAAGGCCCATGTAGTAAAGTCAACATTTTTTAAGTTTTATAATATCAACAATGTCAGGCAGAATGCAATTAAAATACATTTTACAATGTCAAAATGCATAAGATAGTAACTATGTATGCAGTGGCAAGGCTTCTTATACTAATTATACTCTATTCAGATATAAATAAATAAATAACTATGAAGAAATATATCCACAAACTATAAAACCGAAACAAAAAACAAACACTAAAAACTTTGTTAAAAAGGAACAAAACCACACCGAATCCAACTGTAATGTTAGCGCTTTCGTTTACTGATTGAGCAAACTTCTTCAGACAGTTCAACCTGTTTCCAGTCATGTTACACCAATTCCTTTGTTAAGAATACACGGAGAAATCCCTGCAAGGTATCCCTCACCCTCAAGTTACGCTCAATACACAGCTACGTATTACCATATTACTCTTAGGAAAGGAATTGGTGTAACACGATTAGAAACAGGTTGAACTGTCTGAAGAAGTTTGCTCAATCAGTAAACAAAAGCGCTAACATTACAGTTAGATTCGGTGTGGTTCTGTTCCTTTTTAACAAAGAAATATATCCATTTATAGGGTCTCAACGTGGGACAACACAGCAGGGTACCTGTACATGCTCATGAAGTGCTACATGGTCCCTACTGTAGAACACTTCCAGCCCTGAAACTACAGGATCACAAAGTACACTTGTACAATATTTGTAACCTGGCAGCTTCACGCTGCTACTGTAGGATGTGATTCCTGACTTCTGCCTACCTGAGTGACTATTGCATTCACCTAACATGACCCTTTCCCATATTACAGCATTGCTGTCAACTACAAGTATGCCATACTAGACCTATGCAAATTATTATGGCTGTACCCTGCCTTCCCTCAAGTCCATGTGGCCATGGTAATGCTTGAAGCACAGTATCGTCAAACAATGCACAATAATGCATAGCCCCTGTAATGTAATACATACATCGGTTTTGCTCTGTATTGTCAATATCCTGGTCTATAGTTGATACCTGCTTGCTAGTGTCAGAGTGTATTGTACCTGGCTTGACTGGGATGCCACTGTAGCTGGTTCTTCCCGTGACTCTGCCCAGCTCCTCTTCTAGTCCTGCAACAGGCCTCTCTGGCAGTACTGTGATGTTCCCTTGTTGTACCTGTTTGTATTCTATGATACTGTATTACATGTCACACACCAGAAACATATGGCTGCAGGTCATGGATTTATTGTTCAGTGCAACACCAGATATATAAAAGCACTGGAACATTCTCTCTTGAGTGGTTCAGATACATGTACAAGTATGTTCTTTGTCTCTGAATGCATGCTGCCATATGCAATTCCTGCCATAATCTGGAGGATTAAGAAGAATAGAAAACATATATTCTGACCTATGTACCTGCCAATAAGTTTACCTACCAATTAGATAACCCTGTGGGAAGTCACCCCACATAAACTGCTGGTATAGGACTGCACATGTGCTAGATATGGGAATTATAGGAACTGCATGAATGGCACACAGACATTGTTTATGATAGTTTATGCATTACACATCACTTGGCAGTCGAAGGAGTAGAAGTCCTTCTGCCTGATGTATCACACACTGTGTGGAGCAGATAGAAGAATGATAGAAATGTGGGTGCAGTTAATGGTGCACAGGACCTCATGGAAATTGTCTATGTTGAAGAATATCTACATGGCACTAGTTCTCTCCTCTGCTGCCTCAGGAAATCATGTGTGATCCTATACATGCTGTAGCATCATATTAGTTAAACAGTGCAGCAATCACAAGATACTTGATGAATCCCTTGCATGCTGTGAGGGTTAAGCAGTGCATGCCTTCTTTTTTTGTTTTTGATTGTTTTTTAGCTGCTAATGAATCAATCTCTGCCAATGTGGACAAAATCATGCACTAACACAGGCACTAGCTCTAAGCCTGACCACAAAGACTTGTTGCTCAGCTATTCCTGTTGCAATTCTTAGTATGTTAATGAAAGTGAAGCTCCTGTATACCGAAAAATCCTGCCATTAGGGGTGGATGAGATCACTGGCTTATAGTGTTGGATTAATACATCACTGAATTCTTCCTCCTTGTTTATTTCATAATTTGCTTAACACAGTGAATCTCATTTATACATAGGCATTAATTTGCTTGTCATTAAGCTGTCATTAGTATATCATGAGTACCATGTTGTTTCGGTGATATTGTAGTTGAGGGCCTCACCAGTTCGTTTCGTGTAGAAGTGGGCGTGTCGCAAATTGAGTGACAACCCGGTCTGCATATTACTTGGGATTTTCGACAACTGGCAATAAATTTTATATTTCTTAACATTTTAGGTCGATTAAACTTGCCATTATACACAATATGTGCATATCAAAGTTCAGTCATGCTGCAACACCCTGTAATACTTAAGACTTAAAGACTAACCCCACAACTGAGTAAAAGAAGGAAGCAGTTACACTTCCATACAATTGCGTGCTGTACTGACAGCACATAACCGTTCAAAGTGTCAATATGAGATTTTGGTGACTGTTTGACTATTAAAAGCACTGTGACAATGGAAACACTTTAGTTTAAATAAGAAGCTATTACGTTGTATCAAATCCATAATTTAGCAGTTCGCAGTCCTCTAAGAAACTGAAATACCCCAAGGTCAAGAAAGTGTTTTTGTTTAAATGTCGTTCACGCATACCAGTAATTTACTTCAGTTTACTGTTATATTTACTGTCCTATTACAATGTCAAGTGCACTTTTTCTTCGGTTGTACATTCGGAGAGAATGTATATTCATGAATGACATATCACTGGGGTGGGTTTTGGACGTGGTTTACTACTGCGCATCTGGTGAGACCCTCAACTACAATATCGCCGTTGTTTCTTTCATAGCATAGTTGCACAATCCTTCTCTGAATCATCCCCTCCCAGTGTGTCATTGCTTGTTGACAGATTTTATTTCATGATAAGCAATACATCTTTCTGAATACATTAATGTTTCTAATAAATGTGTTTAACAAAAAATGTAAAAACATATTTAAACATTAATATTGAAGAAATTTAAAACAAACCAGGGAAACTTCATGCCTTAATGCACCCAGCTAATAAAACAATACATTTCATGTGAACCAGACTAACAGGTTTGTGCTGCTCATTGCAGGATAACAGGTTCACGTAAGAAATATATATTATCATTCTAAACATGAATCAATACATAGTGATATTCTTAATGTATATGTTTTATTATTATCACTTAGGCCTTTATGTAAGAGCCCACAATATAAATGAATAACTGTAGTTCTGGTTAAAATTTTAATAATATAGCCTTTCCTCACTTATTTTATTTTGTTTCTGTACTATAAGAATGATCTTTCATGTGTTCAAGTCCTTCTTATTCATCATGCCTAGAGGTAGTCATCTGAGCATATCTGAAATGAATCTGTGACTCCAGCTGTGATCAGTCATCGACATGATTTAATTTCTACTAAATGTCATTCACATTCTGATGGAAGTTTACTACTTTGACCAGCTCAATGACATTAGTGAACTTGTAAAACTTTCTAGAGATCCCACTTTTGTAAAAAAAAAAAAATGAAAATTGAAAAAAGAACATGGTGAGGTACATTAGATCCATACTGCAAAGAAGCATGAAATACTCATCAGAGCAAGGCCTTTCAACAAAGCCTCATTAAGTGGTCATCGCTCCGTGCTTCTTACTTATAATGTTGGGGTATGCTATATCCAGGATCTTATATTGTAAAACCATCTATGCTGGCCATCCTACTGTCATAAGTAGTGATGTCATGTCTTGTACAATGGGAAACTACAATGCATGTCCAGATTTGTGTTTCCAGAGGAGTGTATATAAGCAGTTTCTCACTGCAGTTTTGCCCTTTCGTTGAGATATTAACCTGATGCCTCTTCCTTTGCTCAGTCTAGGTGAAACAAACTGCTCCACAACAATGATTAAAAATAAGGGGCACATTGTCAAGGAAGCAGTGTCAATATTCCCACTGGCAATAGAACAAATCAATGAAGCCTGACATGAAAAGAAACCTAAAACAAATCATGACTGCTACCTTGATGTTTCTGTCTCTCTCTTTTTCAAACAAAAATAAATAACAGTATAAAGGTATTACTGTCTTTCAGATATTATAGATCTTTCATCTAAGCTCTCTACAGCCTCTTCTTCTGCCTTCCAATTATCTGGACTTGATTTGAGCGTGACAAAAATATCTATATCTGTATCTCTCTCTCTCTCTTTATTTATATATATATATATATATATATATATATAGAGAGAGAGAGAGAGAGATAAATATACAGATATAGATTAGACATAGACATAGGTATGCATATTTGACATTTAGTTTGTATATTGTGCACTTTTGTATATATATATATATATATATATATATATATATATATATATATACATGTGTGTGTGTATGTGTGTGTACACATGATGCACACGCACATATATAAATATATATATATAGATACACATATCTATATCTCCCTCTCTCTTGCTCTCTCTCTGTATACACACACACACACACACACACACACATATATATATATATATATATATATATATATATATACACACATAGAGAGAGGTAAATATACAAATATAGATTAGACATAGACATAGGTATGCATATTTGACGTAGTTTGTATATTGTGTACTTTTGTATATACATAGATATATATATATATATATATATATGTGTGTGTGTGTGTGTGTGTGTGTGTGTATATATACACATGACATCCTTACACACACACACACACACACACACATATATATATATATATATATATATATATATTAAAAATACATAAAGTCGTTAAGAATCCACTGAACAACACTTTATTAGATTTAACGCTTTCGTCAGGCGTTCGCCACAAGACTTCCTCAGAATCAAATAAAACCATCCCCTGGATTCATGAAGCTCGGCGCAAGGCCGGCCTAAGGCTTGCGCTGGCCGTGCAGCGTAGATGTGGAGTAGTCGTGACATATACATATTAATGAAGGTGCACAGCCACCACAGCCACGTGCATAGGAAACGTGCGCGAGTGCAAGGGGCATATTGAAGTTACGCAGGGAGGCATGTCAATGTCGGCTTCCGAGGAGCAACCTAAACTGCTGAATATTATATTCCGCCAGCAATAGTAATCATACCTATCAGTGTCCGTGGAGACTGAAACGTATGCAAAGCAGAGTCCCTGCGAACAGAAAATGAAGACTCAAACACAAATGCACGGTAGGGAATAACAGGTCCCTGCCCATGAACAAATGACAGGAAAACCGTGTGCCTGTAGACCAACGTAGTGTAGATAGCTATACCATGTGGAAGTGAAATGTATCAGATGTTAGCGCGCCGCCAGTAGGTACGTCCAGTCCAATGGAGTGGGTCACCAGCCGACCCATAATTTGAGGGAGGGAACATAGCTGTGCAGATGTGTCCATAACAAAATACACGAGGAGAAATGTAGATATAGGTAGTGACCGTATGTCTGAATCATATCCCACAAGCCATGTAATAGTCACATACAAAAGGTATGTCCGTATTTCACATACCAAATGTGATAGGAAATAGCATACGCATGTAAACGAAACAGAAGGAGCATATAAACGAGCCATAACAACACGGACACATGTAGGCCAAAAGGAACAGTATGATCCGCATCGACCAAGATTACCACCTGTCCCACTTTGCGAGCGACAGTCCCTCTGTGGGCAGATGTGTCCTGACACAAACATGTAAAACTGGCAAATGTCCAGAGAATATAGGACATAATTCCTCCGTAGACGTCATGCAATAGTTGCATTAAACATATTTCACTGGACGTATAATACAGAAATGTCATAACAAACAGAATAAGATACCAAAATGCCACAAGAATAAGCTTAGATATAGGCAAGAATTGTAAGTTCTATCTGCCGAACTAACCATGGGTATGTGTCGGCCTGTAAAATATGCTGTGTTCACCGCAACTGTCACAGTAGGGTTGCCACCCTTACAAATGGTCAAAGTGGGACATGTTTGGTACAGACATCAGACTGTACAGGCCGACACATACCCACGGCCAGTACAAAGGACAGAACATAACTGTTTTGCCTACAGAAAAGCGTATTCCTGTAGCATTTTAGTTGCTTAGTCTGTTTCTCATAACAGTCAGGTATTTTAGGTACAGAATTAACTGTTTAATGCAACTATCACATAAAATATAAGAAATATGTTTGTCCTAAAATCACAGGACATTTGCCATGTTGACAATTACATGTCAGGACACAAATGCTCAAAGAGGGACACTCCCTCGCAAAGTGGGACAGGTGGTAACCTATGTCACACTGTGGACAATTGAAAAGGTGGAAACACAACCGTTGATTGTGGGGAGGTAATGTCCACGACAGTTGGACATGTGTAAGGAATAGCTTGGACATAGGAAAAGGTGCCATCCTACCAATGAGTAGAACAGGCTGGCAAAATCCGGAAGGCAGCTGTATAATCCGAACATGTATGTGACACAGTTGAATGAGTAGTACCCGGATACACCAACCAAGTAATGAAAGTGAAGTAAGGGTGTGTACCTATGTGCGTGAGGTATAGCATGTGGACAGCAAACATGGCAGGGTAGTCCACACAACCATAAAGGTACCCGACACATGTAGGGTAGTCAATGTGTAACTCTGGCCGTGTCATGGGCCAACAACCAAAGTAGTGCTCTATGGGGTGTGAGTAATTCGCGTATGAGGGGTGTGTGTTTAATGGTAAATTCCTCAAAGGCGATACTTGTGTCGTATGCAGAAAAGGTGAACCGGAGGTGTATGAGGGGGCAGCTGGTGAAGTGGAAAGAAACACAACCTCATGTAGAAACAGCTGCAAGACAAGCAGACAGGCCATAGTGTAGAACACAATCCCACAAACATATGAATATGGAAATATGCGAGACAAATGTATACATACAGCACCATCACATACTCACAGATGGGTCCTGATGGAACTGGCCATAACAAACGCAACACACCTGGATGCATAATAGCCTACCCAGCATACCCTCCACAACACAAAACCTGCCGCCATACCAGAACGTCCACCAAATCCAGCCGTACTTGGTCCACTGGTTTGTTGCAGAAATGGCTACACACAGTGACCCCTATGCATATGTAGTAGGTATTGCCACCCTAGGCAGTGTCAGGATTGAAAACCCCCTGCATGTTTTCATGCAGCCACAAAAATCTTTGTTATCTAACTTGTTTTGGTTTTGACCAATTTTTGGGATATCCCTCACGGGATGACCAACCTGTGTAAATAGTAGAATGGTTATGACGACATGATGTCCAATCCAGTAGATATCTGGACACAAGTCAGAACATGCAGTGGAGGTCCATGACACTATCCAGCCCTAATTGGGCATGCATAACCTACCACCCAGGATAAAATACCTTCCCATGACGCACGTGTCCAGACACGAATATAAGGGAGAATATAATGCACACATTTGCAAAGTGGAAAAAGGCATGACGGCATGGAAGGCACTACGTAAACAGGTCATCCCTGAGCAAGTGTGAGGGACACTGACTGTGTGCAGTCATGACTGACCATACCTGTCAACCTGTGTGAGCAAGATATCTGGACAGAGCCATGAATATAAGTGAGACAAAGGTCCAAAATCAGGGACAATCTGTAAACATATCTCTTAGAAACATAGAATTTGATAGAATAACAGTTTGCACATTGGCATTAATGTCTGGAGTATGAAGTCTGAAACCTAACTGTCTGTCAGCACGTTCCAACTGCAGTCTTTAATGCTGAACTACTGCCATGCCAGAACACAACAGCGTATTACAGAGGTCCGTGCCATACCACTCAACTGTCCGGATATTCGCAGAATGACTAGGGTCACCACCTGTCCCACTTTGCGAGTAACAATCTCTCTGTAGGCAGTTGTGTCCTGTGAAAAAAATCAAGACATAGCAAATGTCCTGAGAGTTTATTCCCTAATTTACTTTAATAGTCGTATAAAACGGTTATTTTATATATGAATCCTCAATACGTTATGTGAAGTAGCATAAGCAATTCAAATGTTACTAGAATAAGCTATTATATGTACAAAAAAGGTTAAAGCTCAGTACTATACATGGCTGTAGGTATGTTTTTTCCTGGAAAATCTGACATCTCTACAGACCATGTCCCACTTTGGGCAGTCGAAAAGGTGGCAACCCCAAGAATGACCACAGGTTCGTCCCATAGTGTTGGTGTGTGCCTCCGACAATCTGCACCAGTGTGGTAAATAGCCGAGGATTGACATCACTAAATAATGAGAAATATCCTGAGTATAAGACTCCACAACCCGCAGAAAAGTCATGCTAATGCAAGACCTAGCATTCTATCAACATTGTAAGCTTGTAAGAGCAATCGTGAAAATGTGTCCCTAAGTGTCCCCCCATCGTGTAGGTTTTGCGCAGGTATGGTGCTCTAAGAGGTATGGTCCGTACATATTTACAGGAACAGCCCTTCACACTTGTGTAATGTACAACTGCATACCTGTAGTCACTTCATTTCCAAAAATAACAATCCCCGTATCACTGTATACAGGTAATAGTCAAATGTGAATGGGAACACCCCTCACCGGGGAGTATGGACTGTAACAAACCCACCCATAATATGTACTGCCAACAGAATTAGCTGCTGACAGGTGCCCAAACACCTGTGTCTATAAACACAGGTAAAACTTCAAAATAGGGAGATAAGCCCTGTCCATATGCTTCGTCTGACATTTGACCTCGGCCAGGGAAGTTCCATTCACCAGGTGGACAAGCCTAAACCCAGATCACTACATGAACACCCTGACAATCAAAGACCTGTATGTGGCTGGACTATATGCCTTGGTGTTCTGCATACCCTCGGAGTGATTAACAATGCAGCCAGAGTCCACAGCAGTAGGCAATAGGGAATGTGTAATATGTAGTACCGCCTTTTTCCCAGCAGGAGAATGGATGCCTGCATTGTAGGTGAAGTGGTGAGGCATATGTTGATGTAGCTAAGTACTATGGGTATGCATATCAATGAGGGAGAACACCAATAGAATAGTGGTTCCAGTATCCGGCCAACGTGAATGCAGTCCTAGTTGACCTACGACCACTGCACATATAACTTGAAAGTGTAATTAAAGTGTTCGTGCAGTACACACATTTAAATATGTAAAGGTGAACGTGTGTTTCGCAGTAGTCCGTAAACTGGAATACAGATATGTAACTGTTATGGTCAGAATTATGAAAGTTCACTGAAGCACAATTATCTATGAAACATATGTAACCCACAATAAGGATATGCAAGTGCGCCTGCACGTGTGTAATCCGCTCACAGAATAGAAAATGAATGGTGTTTTCCCCACGTTCCATGTACATGGCTCATACCTGTTAAACCCGTAAAGTATGAAACCGGACAAAGCCATGACAACAACTGGTACAAATAGGGACAATCCCCAGATATTGCCCTAACAAACATAGAAAGTGGATAGAATAACAGGTGTGTCACTAGCATGGATTCTCTGAAGGGTATGAAGTCGTAACCTGAAATGTTTGTCATTATTTACCAACATCAGTCTTTAATGATATCCCACTAACTTGCCAGATAGACACAAGGTTATGAAAAATGGACCACAAATAGGGACTATCCCCAGATATTGCCTAACAAACATAGAAAGTGGATAGAATAACAGGTGTGTCACTAGCATGGATTCTCTGAAGGGTATGAAGTCGTAACCTGAAATGTTTGTCATTATTTACCAACGTCAGTCTTTAATGATATGCCACTAACTTGCCAGATAGACACGAGGATATGAAAAACGGAGCAAAGATAAGAGGCAAACAGCTGTACATGCAGCGGAAATCTGTACAGTTGAAAGGTATGATATGGAGATATATATACACATATATCCACAGACATAATCCAAAGCAAATTACAAGATGAGGAATGTACAGGCATATGTATATATGTACAGATAGATATATCTATACACACACGATACATGAATAGATATATACACAACAAACATATGTCCCTGTAGATATAACACATGTACATAAATAGTGACCTAATATGGATAGACAGACAGACATGCATAAAAGAGACTACACCAATGGTTTCCAAACCATTTCCCGGAAAGTACCAGTGTGACAGGGCCTGCAAGTTCTACACGTTAAACATGAATATAGGTGTCCTTTGCAGGACCCCAAAAATTGATCCGTACGAAGTGCGAACCATCATTGATGCAAAAGAAGTCACACCTGCAACTACGATATAGCTGTACATGCAACAGTGGCAGGTGCAAGGGTAATAACACATGGGTCGATTGAATATATGACATACGAGCTGATATCCGCAGAGTGGGAAGTGCTCAGAAGTGTCCTCACACTTTATTATCACTCACATTAAACATGTCTAATGGGTACTGTGGAGGTGTGTCAGGTATGGGAATCATGGGTATGCAGAATTGGGACAAGGTGCTGGTTGGCACAGATCTATTAGGTATGCCCCATGGGAGTGATCAATATACCTATGTGGGTATAGCACATGCCTATATTCACCAAACAGGTGCAACCCACCCACTGAATATTGTGTAAACCATTGGGGGAAGACGTAGGGACCTATATCAGTGTCATGTAGGTGATTATCATGGATGGACACGCATATGACCAAGATGGTAACCATACCTGCCAGAATATCAGAATAAGACAGCTTGTCTAAGGCATAGTACACGACAGACAAATAGGGACTATATTAAATATATCTCAGACAAAGTCAGACTGTTGATAGAATAATTGCGTAGTCAGGAATACGAATGTTATGAGAGTTAGTAATCATGATATAGAAATGTCAGTCATGATTACCTAACCGCACAGTCCATCATGGCTTGCCAGCAATCTATCAGAAAGGCACATTATCATGACAAATGTAACAGAATCATAGGTCAAACCCCAGGGCATATACCCATAATGTGTACAGGTGAGAGGTATGAAGGTAACCCGTCCTAATGAAATGTACAGAACTAGTGATACTAGGTGGACAGGTGAGAAGAAAGACGTCAGGACAAATGACAAAACATGTACAACTCATAAGCATGTTTGTCCACAAATGTGAATTACAATGTATGGCCTGTGAAAGTCAATGTGGAAGGTTAATAGACTCAAACAACATGTGTCCCTCAGGGTGTCATGCAGTGTGACTGATACAGTGTCCAGTCCACCATACTCGTACGTGAGCTCTGCCACTGACGGAAAGCGCAAATACCGGCCTACACATAAGGTACATGATGGAATAAGTAGTGTGGATAAGCACCTGTTGGCCTGTGTGAGGAATATAACCCAGTGGGTGGGTATGTTCAGCAATAGGAATGTAATGGTAACTGGCCTGTGATGGCGCCATGTATTGTGTGTATTGGCGTAACTGTACGAATGTGCAGATGTATGCCTCATATGTGTGGTGTGTTCCTCTCACAATCTATACCTGCATACCTCTCAACTGTACAGATTTTTGCAGAATGTCCAGATATTTGCCCCATATATTTGGTACATTTTTCATAAAATTGTGGTTTTCTGGCAAATAGTGCAAATCATTAAAGACTAAAGTTAGAAAATAATGAGAGACATTTGAGTTTCAGACTTCATACCCTTCAGAAAATTCATGCTAATACAAAACCTGTTATTCTATCAACTTTTTAGGTTTGTAAGAGCAATATTTAAAAATTGGCCCTACTTTTAGGCTTTTGCCCCACTTTTAGTTATGGCTTTGTCCAGATTTCCTGCTGCCGGAGGTTGAGAGGTATGTGTACCTGTCTGCCAAATACCTGAGAACTGATGTCATTAAATAATGATAAACATATGTGTTTAAGACCCCAAATCCCTCAGAAAGGGCATACTAATGCAAAACCTATAATACTGCCAACTATCTACGTTTGTAAGAGCAATATGTAGAATCTGCCCCGATCTGTCCCCCCATCATGTTAGGCTTTGTACAGATGTTTTGCACTAGGAGGTTGATAGGTATGATCAGAAACAGATACATGTCTGAGGAAACAGCATTATCGACCGCAAGATAACGCAGAAGCTATAAAAAGTGCTGCAGTAGGAAGGTCATCCGCAGGTATGTGCTGACATGTCAAATGACACAGCAGTCTACAGGAAGTACCTATAGGGTGTCACCTTTACCAATGATGACAGTGGGACATACCCACAGCCATGCATACACCACAAACAGACATAGCACACAGCAAAGCCTAGGCCATGATACACAACACCTTTGGCGTTTATGGATTGAGTGAGAGTAGAGCAAGGAAAGATGATTGCCAGGCTATTCAGCAAACACCCGCAGGGGCATGCAAGACCACCCATAACACGAACATTGCACGGACAATGTTGGGATTTGCAACATACCCCATTTGTATGTGTAAGCTATGCAAATGATGTAATTATAGGGTTGCCACCTTTCCAAATGGCCAAAGTGGGACATTTGTGCTACAAACATCAGATTTTGCAGGGCAAAACATACCCATGGACAGTACAAAGGACAGAACTTCAGTTGTTTGCCTGAATAAAAGTTTATTTTTGTAGCATTTATGTTCCTTATTCTATTTCTTATAACATGTAGGTGTTTCAGATACAGAATAACTGTTTTATGCAACTATTACATACAATATAGAAAATACTTTTGTCCTACAATCCCAGGACATTTGCCATTTTCTCACAATATTTTGCAGGACACAACTGCTCAAAGAGGGACTGTCCCTCACAAAGTGGGACAGGTGGTAACCCTACGTAACTACGCGATACATGAAACAGTAAGTTGTCCGTGCAAGAGCAGAGTATGTGCAGAAATGTACCCGGATGTTATGCGACTAACGTTTTGCATGTTGCTAAACAGAGCAATGACAGCTGCAAATACAGTATGAATACAGTCGAAGAAGCATGCCAATGTCCAAGTCCAAGGCCAGTGGCGGCTTTGTCCATTGGATATCAATGAACCAGTAGCTGTCCTCCCCCTATCTCTGGTGTGGAAGCGTAGCGCAGCGCCACGAGAACGCGCTGCGCTTCAACACAAGACATATGGATAATATACATACAAAATGTAGGTTTAGTTAGATGTTAGTAGGCCATGCAGATGAGTGGCAAGCCGGAGATAACATGGCTACTGCGTACTGGTACCTATGTGTGGAAGCGCTCTGTCAGAGATGTAATGAAGCATTTGTAGGCAATGTGAGGCAAGTGAGACTGAGGATAGTGAATCACAACATGTCATGCCATATGGGCCAAGCCTCTACAGTGTAGTGTAGGTTAAGGGGACTATTAGAGTAGAAGATAGGTGACAACAGGAGTGTGTATGTACAAAACACTGTAACCTCACCGGAGCAGTGTCACATGTGTGCTGTCAGTACTCAGTGGAAGAGGTGTGTCATGAGCTATCCCAGGGAATGTCAGGAGACTGACGGCGTACGCCATGGATACCACCGATGTGACATGCAAACCAGCCCACAGTGTGTCTGCGCCCGTGCGCGCCAGTAAGCCTGAGTAAGTATGTGTGCGCACAGTTAGCCCGTGTGCGCGTGTGGAAGAACGAGTAAGCTAGTGTACGAATGATGAAGCCAGTGTAATGTCGTGTATGCATTTGTAAGCAGGTATACATGTGTACTACACACATCACACATGCACTGCACACACAGACACACATGCTGCCAATATTACACACATCAGTGAAATGGCACATGGATGGAAACTACATCATCAGAGGTAACAGTGTGGTAAACTATGCTACAGTGATGGTCATAGCTGCAATGCATCATGCCTGCTGAAGTACACCTGGAAGTAACACACTGTGTGTTAACAGCATGCTAACATCAATACAGTGAAATAAAGCCACTGTGTGCAGCAGCACCAGGTTAGTCAGATCCTGCATCAATGTTACACATCACAGGTGGGGGCACAGGTGACATCATATGCACAGGGTGTGGTGTTAACATGTCCAGAGCTGTCATAGAGCCATCCAATGTACACGTAGGTGTGTGTGTGTGTGTGTGTGTGTGTGTGTGTGTGTGTGTGTGTGTGAGGGGCAACGGTTATTGCATGGCCAAATGGTGGTGCAATGGGTGTGTGTATGTGATAGCCGTAGCTGTTTGTGGTAAGTGTGTGTCTGCATATACACAGGTACAGCATGTATCAGCCATATACAGGAGGTTGTGGGACAGTCACAGACCGTACCTGCCAGGCTGTAGATATCCCCATTACTGGCCATGGACACCCCTCCATGCATCCAACACAACCCAGTCCTGCACCTGTGAATGTCTACACATACAGTCCTGGGATCTGTACCACAACCTGTGGATAAACGTGTGTCTGTAATGTTAACCTGGGGCTCATAGACTTGACAGTTACTACAGATGGATATGAGCCATACTCACACTCCAATGTAATAACCACCGCTGACTGTTTCAGAAATCTGCATACGACCACTCAAAGGTGCTGCACTAACATTGTTTCCAATGCCTGTGTAATACCTAGCAACACAATAACCAGTCACTACACATGTATAACCCACGATCACTACAGCACACAGTATGTGCACTATCACAGAGCCATAGCAGATGTACATACATCCAAGGTGTTCACGTACAGACAATGCAGCACAGTCAAGAGTGATAATCCCAACATACATATCTATATACTAGATATATATATATATATATATATATATCTATATATATATATATATATATATATATATATATATATATATATATACATACATCTCTCTCTCTCTATCTCTCTCCTTACATATATATATATATATATATATATATATATATATATATATATACACACACACACACACACACACACATATATATGTAGATAGATACATATACACACACACACACACACACACACACACACACACACACACACACACACACACACACACACACACACAGACACGTGGCAGGGTTGGGAGCAGAACATAAACGTAAGCCCTGTACCAAAACGGGCTACCGTGATCAGTGGATCACATGATTCACACAGGCACACGTCTAGCCTGCAGACAGCAGCATCAAAGGCAAAGATGCTGCACGGATGTTATGGAGAGTGAATACTGTCAAAGCAATATACTGTTGTCATGCAGCTGGAAACACACACACACACAGACACACACACTTGGCAGGGCTGGGAGTCAAACATACACCTAACTACCCTAACACACTACAGCATGATGCATTTACAGAACACGCTACCAACATTACTAGGCACAGCAGTCCCAGAGGCAGACATCTAGGTGCATGTCATCATCCGCAAAGGGAAAGACATGGGTAGCAAACTGCTGTGGTGTGCGGCAACTAAAAGCAAGACTGAGTCCCCAGGCGGATGGGTGCATGCGCGCAAACACACACACACACACACACACACACACACACACACACACACACACACACACACTTGGCAGGGCTGGGAGTCGAACATACACCTAACTACCCTAACACACTACAGCATGACGCATTTACAGAACGCACTACCGAGATTACTGAACACAGCATTCCCAGAGGCATACTTCTAGGTGGGTGACATCATCCGCAATGGCAAAGACGTCGGTAGCAAACTGCTGTGGTGTGCGGCGTCTAAAAGCAAGACTGAGTCCATAGGCGGATGGGAGCATGCGCGCAAACACACACACACACACAAACACTTGACAGGGCTGGGAGTCGAACATACACCTAACTACCCACACTACAGCATGACGCATTTACAGAATGCGCTACCGAGATTACTGAACACAGCACTCCCAGAGGCATACTTCTAGGTGGGTGACATCATCCGCAATGGCAAACGATGTCGGTAGCAAACTGCTGTGGTGTGCGGCATCTAAAAGCAAGACTGAGCCCCAGGCGGATGGGAGCATGCGTGCAAACACACACACACACACACACACACACACACACACACACACACACACACACACACACACACACACACACACAAACACACACACACACTTGGCAGGTCTGGGAGTCGAACATACACCTAACTACCCTAACACACTACAGCATGACGCATTTACAGAATGCGCTACCAAGATTACTGAACACAGCACTCCCAGAGGCATACTTCTAGGTGGGTGACATCATCCGCAAAGGCAAAGATGTCAGTAGCAAACTTCTGTGGTGTGCGGCGTCTAAAAGCAAGACTGAGTCCCCAGGCGGATGGGAGCATGCGCGCAAACACACACACACGCACACTTGGCAGGGCTGGGAGTTGAACATACACCTAACTACCCTAACACACTACAGCATGACGCATTTACAGAACGTGCTACTGAGATTACTGAACAGAGGACTCCCAGAGGCATACTTCTAGGTGGGTGACATCATCCGCAAAGGCAAAGACGTCGGTAGCAAACTGCTGTGGTGTGTGACGTCTAAAAGCAAGACTGAGTCCCCAGGTGGATGGGAGCATGCCCGCAAACACACACACACACACACACACACACACACACACACACACACACACACACACTTGGCAGGGCTGGCAGTCTAACATACACCTAACTACCCTAACACACTACAGCATGACGCATTTACAGAATGCGCTACCAAGATTACTGAACACAGCACTCCCAGAGGCATACTTCTAGGTGGGTGACATCATCTGCAAAGGCAAGGACGCCGATAGGTAATGTATAGAGAGTGAGCAGTCTGAAAGCAATTGCTGTCCCAAGGTAGACATAGACAAACACATGGCAGTGGTGTGATTGGGGCAACCAAATATCTACGGAGCACTACAACACTACATAGATATGGGATGCGCCACGGACAGTACACCCTTCAATACAGCAACCAGTGTGTTCAATGTAGGCATCCATTGTGACATTGAAAATGGACACCTGTTGCCTGGATGACCACCATGCTATACAGGATGTCAATGGCCATGCCCACACGCTTAGTATCACACGTCTGTTTGGAAAGTACTGTATGTCCATCTACACAACGGCATACTGGGCATGCTCACACACTTAGCAGTTGCAAAGGGCCATCTTGCATGCATGCACACGGATTCTAAACATGGAAGGGCGCAGTTTGGAATGTACTGTGTGTCCATCTACACAATGGTGTACTGGGCATGCTCACACACTTAGCAGTTGCAAAGGGCCATCTTGCATGCATGCACACGGATTCTAAACATGGAAGGGCACAGTTTGGAATGTACTGTGTGTCCATCTACACAACGGCGTACTGGGCATGCTCACACACTTAGCAGTTGCAAAGGGCCATCTTGCATGCATGCACACGGATTCTAAACATGGAAGGGCGCAGTTTGGAATGTACTGTGTGTCCATCTACACACCGGCGTACTGGGCATGCTCACACACTTAGCAGTTGCAAAGGGCCATCTTGCATGCACACAGATTCTAATCACGGAAGGGCACAGTATGGTATTACTGTCCCCACGTACATGACGGCCACTCACATGTATTGACCAGTACACACTCAGGAGCTATCACAGATGTCTCAGGTGCATATCACAGAGGTACACACCACAATCTACAATGTAGCCGTCCGACATCACCATGTCATTGGACCAGCAATACACAGCCATACATTAACACAACACTGTGTGACTCATGACCAGTGCACTGTACATAGGTCTACAGCAACTCGCAGACTACACATGTACCGACAGGGTTCCATCATGTGTTATGCATTGCAATGATACCACTGTACATAACCAGGTCAGCTCTACACATACCAGGGGCCCTGAGTCTTACACAGCTGTGACAGATGACTGTCGCTGTACACCAATGAACACACATGTTAGGCTATGTCATACATGTAATTGCAGTGGTGTTAACGTCCAAAAAAAGGGAAAACCCCTTTTAAAAATTAGAGCCATCCAATGTACACGTGAGGGGTGTGTGTGTGTGTGTGTGTGTGTGTGTGTGTGTGTGTGTGTGTGTGTGTGTGTGTGTGTGTGTGTGTGTGTGAGGGGCAACGGTTATTGCATGGCCAAATGGTGGTGCAATGGGTGTGTGTATGTGATAGCCGTAGCTGTTTGTGGTAAGTGTGTGTCTGCATATACACAGGTACAGCATGTATCAGCCATATACAGGAGGTTGTGGGACAGTCACAGACCGTACCTGCCAGGCTGTAGATATCCCCATTACTGGCCATGGACACCCCTCCATGCATCCAACACAACCCAGTCCTGCACCTGTGAATGTCTACACATACAGTCCTGGGATCTGTACCACAACCTGTGGATAAACGTGTGTCTGTAATGTTAACCTGGGGCTCATAGACTTGACAGTTACTACAGATGGATATGAGCCATACTCACACTCCAATGTAATAACCACCGCTGACTGTTTCAGAAATCTGCATACGACCACTCAAAGGTGCTGCACTAACATTGTTTCCAATGCCTGTGTAATACCTAGCAACACAATAACCAGTCACTACACATGTATAACCCACGATCACTACAGCACACAGTATGTGCACTATCACAGAGCCATAGCAGATGTACATACATCCAAGGTGTTCACGCATTACAGACAATGCAGCACAGTCAAGAGTGATAATCCCAACATACATATCTATATATATATATATATATATATATATATATATATGTATATATATATATATATATATATATATATATATATATATATATATAGCTATATACATACATCTCTCTCTCTCTCTCTCTCTCTATATATATATATATATATATATATATATATATATATATATATACACACACACACACACACACACACACACATATATATGTAGATAGATACATATGCGCACACACACACACACACACACACACACACACACACACACACACACACACACACACACACACACAGACACGTGGCAGGGTTGGGAGCAGAACATAAACGTAAGCCCTGTACCAAAACGGGCTACCGTGATCAGTGGATCACATGATTCACACAGGCACCGCCTAGCCTGCAGACAGCAGCATCAAAGGCAAAGATGCCGCACGGATGTTATGGAGAGTGAATACTGTCAAAGCAATATACTGTTGTCATGCAGCTGGAAACACACACACACACAGACACACACACTTGGCAGGGCTGGGAGTCAAACATACACCTAACTACCCTAACACACTACAGCATGACGCATTTACAGAACACGCTACCAACATTACTAGGCACAGCAGTCCCAGAGGCAGACATCTAGGTGCATGTCATCATCCGCAAAGGGAAAGACATGGGTAGCAAACTGCTGTGGTGTGCGGCAACTAAAAGCAAGACTGAGTCCCCAGGCGGATGGGTGCATGCCCGCAAACACACACACACACACACACACACACACACACACACACACACACACACACACACACACACACACTTGGCAGGGCTGGGAGTCGAACATACACCTAACTACCCTAACACACTACAGTATGACGCATTTACAGAATGCACTACCGAGATTACTGAACACAGCATTCCCAGAGGCATACTTCTAGGTGGGTGACATCATCCGCGAATGGCAAAAGACGTGGTAGCAAACTGCTGTGGTGTGCGGCGCCTAAAAGCAAGACTGAGTCCATAGCGGATGGGAGCATGCGCATAAACACACACACACACACACAAACACTTGACAGGGCTGGGAGTCGAACATACACCTAACTACCCACACTACAGCATGACGCATTTACAGAATGCGCTACCGAGATTACTGAACACAGCACTCCCAGAGGCATACTTCTAGGTGGGTGACATCATCCTAATGGCAAACGATGTCGGTAGCAAACTGCTGTGGTGTGTGCATCTAAAAGCAAGACTGAGCCCCAGGCGGATGGGAGCATGCGCAAACACACACACACACACACACACACACACACACACACACACACACACACACACACACACACACACACACACAGACACACACACAAACACACACACACACTTGGCAGGTCTGGGAGTCGAACATACACCTAACTACCCTAACACACTACAGCATGACGCATTTACAGAATGCGCTACCAAGATTACTGAACACAGCACTCCCAGAGGCATACTTCTAGGTGGGTGACATCATCCGCAAAGGCAAAGATGTCAGTAGCAAACTTCTGTGGTGTGCGGCGTCTAAAAGCAAGACTGAGTCCCCAGGCGGATGGGAGCATGCGCGCAAACACACACACACACGCGCACACTTGGCAGGGCTGGGAGTTGAACATACACCTAACTACCCTAACACACTACAGCATGACGCATTTACAGAACGTGCTACTGAGATTACTGAACACAGGACTCCCAGAGGCATACTTCTAGGTGGGTGACATCATCCGCAAAGGCAAAGACGTCGGTAGCAAACTGCTGTGGTGTGTGACGTCTAAAAGCAAGACTGAGTCCCCAGGTGGATGGGAGCATGCCCGCAAACACACACACCCACACACACACACACACACACACACACACACACACACACACACACACACACACTTGGAAGGGCTGGCAGTCTAACATACACCTAACTACCCTAACACACTACAGCATGACGCATTTACAGAATGCGCTACCAAGATTACTGAACACAGCACTCCCAGAGGCATACTTCTAGGTGGGTGACATCATCTGCAAAGGCAAGGACGCCGATAGGTAATGTATAGAGAGTGAGCAGTCTGAAAGCAATTGCTGTCCCAAGGTAGACATAGACAAACACATGGCAGTGGTGTGATTGGGGCAACCAAATATCTACGGAGCACTACAACACTACATAGATATGGGATGCGCCACGGACAGTACACCCTTCAATACAGCAACCAGTATGTTCAATGTAGGCATCCATTGTGACATTGAAAATGGACACCTGTTGCCTGGATGACCACCATGCTATACAGGATGTCAATGGCCATGCCCACACGCTTAGTACCACACGCCTGTTTGGAAAGTACTGTATGTCCAACTACACAACGGCATACTGGGCATGCTCACACACTTAGCAGTTGCAAAGGGCCATCTTGCATGCATGCACACGGATTCTAAACATGGAAGGGCAGTTTGGAATGTACTGTGTGTCCATCTACACAATGGTGTACTGGGCATGCTCACACACTTAGCAGTTGCAAAGGGCCATCTTGCATGCATGCACACGGATTCTAAACATGGAAGGGCACAATTTGGAATGTACTGTGTGTCCATCTACACAACGTACTGGGCATGCTCACACACTTAGCAGTTGCAAAGGGCCATCTTGCATGCATGCACACGGATTCTAAACATGGAAGGGCAGTTTGGAATGTACTGTGTGTCCATCTACACACCGGCGCACTGGACATGCTCACACACTTAGCAGTTGCAAAGGGCCATCTTGCATGCACACAGATTCTAATCACGGAAGGGCACAGTATGGTATTACTGTCCCCACGTACATGACGGCCACTCACATGTATTGACCAGTACACACTCAGGAGCTATCACAGATGTCTCAGGTGCATATCACAGAGGTACACACCACAATCTACAATGTAGCCGTCCGACATCACCATGTCATTGGACCAGCAATACACAGCCATACATTAACACAACACTGTGTGACTCATGACCAGTGCACTGTACATAGGTCTACAGCAACTGCGCAGACTACACATGTACCGACAGGGTTCCATCATGTGTTATGCATTGCAATGATACCACTGTACATAACCAGGTCAGCTCTACACATACCAGGGGCCCTGAGTCTTACACAGCTGTGACAGATGACTGTCGCTGTACACCAATGAACACACATGTTAGGCTATGTCATACATGTAATTGCAGTGGATATGTGCATGGACCACACACATGACATATATGTACATAGCATAGCTTTTGCTGTCCTCTGTGCAGACAAGTGGCTACAGCAATCATACGCACGGAAATGGAAGGTGGGTCCATGGTTGTTGAATGCTAACAGTACATGAGGCAGCAATGTTGACCGAGGACACATTCCCTCTGTATTAGTTACCCATGACACCCATCATATCATACAACAGTCCATGTGTTATGTATGTCAACACACATGTCCACCAATTGCAATGCATACCAACATGGCTACATGACAGGCATGTAGGACCAACACACATGTACAATCTGTAGTGTGCATACAGCTTCCATGCATGTACAGTAGCTGATGTAAGTAACTAATCTGTGCCTAACTACAACATGCAGTTGCAATGCAGCCCCATCATTGACACCTGTATATGGTGACATACTGACAGTATAGTAGGATGTACAGCAGGTATGGATGGATGTGTGTACATAAAGTGGTGATCCACCTGTGTAGATGGATGTTTGCCGGGGATGGCTCACAGGTGTGTCACACGCCATCCTACCATTACATGTGCAAACAGTACGCTATGTTACCGTTACTGGACGGCGGAGACATAAAACCTACACAGCGGTCAGGTGTCACCGACACTATGTCACTTGACACCTGTAACACTTACATCCTACCGTGTGCGTATAGCAGCAAAATTGCCGAAGGTAGCGTTGGAACACATAATGTGGCCAATACTGCTGCATGTCTGTCAGACATATCATCATATAGCAGGTGTATCTTTCACAGTACTGCCATGTGTGTTTGCTTGTGTGACCATATATGCCACATATGGTGGGGAATACATCCCAATTGTTACACACCCCTGTACACTGTTGTAGAGATCTGTACATACTGCAGTGTGGAAAGCATGACGTAGGCAGGTGTGGTGTGTGTATCACACACATCAGCTATCCAAATGTGTATGACATTTGTGGTCTCCACATTGTGTGTGTGTATGTAGGTATGTAGGGCTGTCTGGTGCATGGAGTGAGGGTGTATGCTACCATACAGAACACACAGGATCCCTAACCCCTCATAGTGATGCAGTCCACTACCCTGTTTTTGCCATCGGTCTCAGCCGCACTGGCTATCTGTACATGTTCTTTCTCTGTGTCGCATTGTGTGGATTCACAGTACTGTGACGGTGATGACCACATAGGCAAGGGTCCTCACCTCAACACTATGGGGTGTGCATTATAGTGTTGTTGACCCCGTGAGTGTGAGCATGTTCCTGTAATGTGACAGGGTATTACTGCTACACATTGAGGCCTCATGCTATCAAGTGGCCTCTAACATTATCATTGGCCAGACCGCTGTGTACAACCCCTGCACCATGTCAACATACCTGTGATGTGACCTGGTATGGATGTCACGTCTCTAGCCACTGTAGCCTATTAAACTGCCCACATGCTTCTGGATCAGTATATGTGTGGACATCTGTGTTATGTTAGACTTTCCAACAGTCAGGCTGAGGCTACAAATAGCATGCTGATATTGCCATATGTGCCTGTGAGTACTCCACAATTACACATGGGAGACTGCAAACAGTGCTACCTGTAGGCACATGCAAGTAGACCATAAGGAGGGAACCAGGGCATCATTACCAACATGCTGTTACTGTTGTTACCGAGACACATACTGTGAACATATAACAATGCATGCTAAACCTGTACTACATGGTATGTCTGGTGCGTGTCAACAGTACACAACTAATGTAATATACACGTCTCTCACTATTCACACACAACTAATGTCATATACACTTCTCTCACTATTCTTACACAACTAATGTAATATACACTTCTCACTATTCTGTTCACCCTGTGCATCAGACCATTTGAGCATGTCCCTGCACCAGTGGTATGGATGACAGGGATGCGGCACAGGCTTCATCATATGCACAGGGTGATAATGTTGGCCAGGGGCATAGGCTGCACCATGACATCTTGTATGTGGGTAAGGGCCAGTGATATGAAAGGACATGTCTGTTCAGTATGCATGTGGGTGTTGTGGTGCCCTACAGATGTCTTTGCTGTATGCGTGTATGTGTGCACACAATTCTGCCTTTTGTGAGGCCTACACAGGGTATTATTGACAGCTCCAGATTGTACAGACCAGGTTGTACAGCTCACTGTGTCCGGCCACGGCCACGTGATCTGTGCCTGCCAGGTGTTGCACGGGCACTACCAGGCGGAGGTACAGCTTGGCTACTGTCCGATGACACATGTCCACTGGAACCATGTCCCCACTGGGAAAGTCCAGGGCCACATCCACGTGGCCTGCTGTGTCCTGGTGTGGACAGCACATCACCAGCTGTACTGCTACTGCTGCCAGCACTATGGGAGCGGGCATGTGAGGTGGCACACTCGCGTTGACCTGCACTAGGTGGTGTAGCTGGCCTACGTCCACGTGGCCTATGCCTCACTCCTACCAGATGTTCCAGCACAGACAGCTCACGCTCACGGATTGCCATGCCACGGTCAAGGATTCTGACCATGTCACCCAATCGCCTGTCCAGAACAATAGCAATCTGCTGTTGAGCATTTGCCAATGCCTGGATGTTGTCATTTAGGGTACAGATAGCAGCCCTCTGCAGCCTCTGCCCTTCTCTGTTCTGCCATTCAGCATGTGCCTGTGCCACCATTACAGTCTGGAACATGCGTCTGGTGATACCAGCTGCTGCGCTCTGTCCTGCAGGTGCATGTCTGCCAGAGGTCCTCCTACGAGCAGCACCTGCCACATGTCTGTGTGGCACATCTGCAGTCATTACACTGACACCATGGTGTGTAGACACACCTTCTGTAGCCACCACACGTTCCTGTTCCACGCTAACAGACGCTGATTGTCCTTCCTCTATGGCCACTGGTGACGTGGTGTGTGTTGGCAGCAGAACTGTGTGTGGGGAAGTGGGGGACATAGCTGGGATGGCAACCATTGGCACAGATTCATCCCCTGACAACCCTGCCTGTACCTCATGCATATGTTCATCACTGCTAGTATCTGTGGGGACACTAACATCAGATGGACCGCAGGAGGGTAACGCACCTACATCACCTGTGAATGCAAAGAAAGACTCTAAATTACAATAGACACACAGACACACACACACACAGACACACACACACACACACACACACACACACACACACACACACACACACACACACACACACAGACACACCATGCATGTGATTTGACAGATGGCATGCAGCATGCCTGTGATACGGCAGAGGGCATGCAGCTCAGACATTAATAGTGTTAGTAAGCATACCTCCCTGGGGTGCACACTACAGCAAGCAGGTGTCATATCAGTATCCATGCAGTTCACACAATCATGGTAGTATGCATGCATCCCTGTGATACACCATGTGGACCAGAACAGGATAACAGTACACATGGCTGACGTGACCTTGACATGTAATCTGCTGACGTGTGCATTAACATGCATACATGTCTGACACAATGGTGTCCTGACACATGTACAGCATCGTAATGGGCATCACATTGCGGTGTTGTCTGTATGCCCTACAGATAGAATCATGTTTAGCAAATGTGCATGAGCATGGAAGGTTAGTGTGAGCCATCTACATTGCTATACAGTGTGAAGTGCAGACACTGTGCCATTGCATGGCATCATGAGGCATCTATATTGCTGTACAATGCATAATATGTACACATTGCATAGCCATAACTGCATGCATACCCATGACATAACTGTGGATTGTGACCCACGATGCTGCGGTGTATACACACCAAACCATGCTGTGTCAAGTGACAGGTCAGTGGAGGACCTACAGATGACACCCCTGCACAGCAACTACAGGGTCTTAGCTGCCTGGCAACCATGTCCACACATAGTGGACATGTCAATTCACCATTTCCCACATGACATTGATGTACCACACACACGAGGTGCACAGCTAACGGTGATATCCTACAGCAGCAAGGGAAATGTACAGTATCTGTG
The DNA here is from genome assembly GCF_019279795.1 of Protopterus annectens. NCBI lineage: Eukaryota > Metazoa > Chordata > Ceratodontiformes > Protopteridae > Protopterus > Protopterus annectens. The sequence continues at coordinate 197,656,789 of NC_056730.1, forward strand.
GCCTGATGTGGTGTGAATGTCTGTGGAAGCTGTACAGGTGACTACTGTCATGCTATGACACAGTCGTGATGTTCAATTGATCTTATATGGTAGATGTCAGTGACACCTCCACTAGCTGTACACAGGCTTTTAGGATGTCCAGTGTACCACATCAACTGTATAATCAGTCATCTAAGGCTATAATTGGACCATGTGTGGACAATGTGCAACAGGGTGTGTACACATCACATCTACTGTGTGGCTACGTGTCTCTGGCCATCCCCCATGGCCATGTGTGCACATGTGTTGACCAAATGTGTGTGATGGCCATCTCACATGTCTGTGTTGTCCCATATGACATACACCCATAGATGTCAGATATGTCACCATCCACAGGGCTATGCAGACAACGGGTTGTATGTTTGGTATGTGGGGTATGGGTCATGGGATACTGTGACAATATTGCAGCCAGAACTCTACGTGTCTGGGACATGTCAGATGGCACATCACAATGTGTGCTCCCAATGCAGGGGCATATAACACAAGGGTGACACCTGTGGGATGCCCATATCACAGCTCACTGTGTGGTACTGTTTGCGTACCACACATGTTGTTCCACTGCATACTACATATGCCTCCATTGTAGAACACCTCCACTGTTGTATGCAGAGCTGACCACACATGTAGCAATGACAACTACTGTGGTATCAAGTCGGTGTATCATTCCGTTTTTATATATTGCACATGGGTGGCCTGTGTGAATGATGGGTGATGCGACCTGTATATCGTGACTGGAACAAACATCAAGTATGCAACTGTTAACTGGCCACATGGCAAATAGATCTATGCTTTAACATGCCTGATACTGATGACAGTCTCACCTGCAACGGACTCATGTCTGTGCAGCACACCAGAGGTACCTGTATAGGGGTGACACAGCAGTATGAACATTATCCCTGATTGTCTGACAGCCACAGGGTGCACTGTGCATGTTAACACATTCACCTGTATAATAGCATATAGTATGCACATGTGTGCATACACAGGGTAGCATACTGTAGTATGCAGCATGTGTGTCCACATACCTTGCATATGTTGTTACTTTACATAATGGACAGTGACACATGCAACTAAATGGGATATAATAGCCATATGTGCAGTACTGACTTACCAGGCAACTCCAGGCTCATTGGTTGGGAGACACCCACCTCCACGATGGCAGCTAGTGTGTGTGGATGCTGTTCTGAGGGTGTCCCCAGACTGGCCAGTAGCTCCTCTGTGTGTGTGAGTGGGGGCTGGGTTGGTGGCCCACCACCTGTTCCACCTTGCTCCCTGGCGATTGCAGTGGCACGCTGTTTTGCATATCGTATCAAGTCCGTGCAGTGTCTGCGCACCTGCTGGTAGGTGCGGTTATGGCCACCCACATCATTCACCCTCCTGCGTAGATCCTGCCACAGGTCGTCCCGCTGCTGGGCATGCTGTGGCACATGGCTGAACAACACCTCATAGTTCTCATGGAGGGGATGAGGACATCATCCTCCTGGCGGCTGTACGCTGGAAGGCATGTACGAGGCATTATCTGTAAGACATAATGACGGTGACAGGTCACAGTTTCAGAGATGTACAGAGATACTGCTGCACATACATTTCTATGACATCTAGTACATCTGCACAGTAATCTTTGCAAATCATCATGACACTGACACGACTGACGTGTTTGTGTCACACACATGTAACACCCATTATGCATTGGATATCATCACCATATATGTGTGTCACCTCATTCCAGTGTTCATACTCCATGTGAATGCTGTCTTGATGTGGGCATGTCTATTTGCCTGCACTGGTGTTCTTACCTATCTGCACATGCCTGGATGTGTCCACGGTACTGCTGTTGACCTTGATGCTGTGTATATGTCACATATCAACACAGACACAGCCTTAATGGACTTGAGCAGTGACAATGCACACATATGCATGGACACTTGTACATGTATGTGTTTTGCCATATACATCTACACAGCACTGTACAGCTGTTCAACATCCTGCCACGGATCACCTGTGTTGCACATGTGATAGACATGGGACAATGGCTAGTCGGACATCATTCGCAGGGATGATTATCAACCATAGCATGTATGGGCAAGGTTTCCCAGCTGTAACAGACAGCCAGTATGCCACACGAGGTGCATCAGTGCTGCATTACTGATCCGGACAGTTGATACTACATCTACCATGTGGCCATCACACCATGTATGACTGGGATGACATGTGCAGCTTTGATGGACAGGGTTGCATGGTTTGGTGGGAGTATGTCACATGTATGGCACAGGGATCTGTCCAGCATGTGGCGATCCTAGTATTAGGACGGTGGCTGTCCATGACGTATGTCTTACAGATCAGGATATGGACATGTAGCATGTCCATCATCATGGTGTAGCAAATGTCTTTATGCAAGGTAGACAGCATGCTGCATAGTGGAGGTGAGTATTGTGAAGGCTGGTATCGCCCATGCACGCATGGCCATTACCCCTTAAAGATGATATGCGATCCAATATTGGTCACCCCAGTGCTGTATATGCCTGTCCAATGATCTCCATGCTCATGGATGGCACCCTGCTATGACATGGATACCTATTATGACTACCCAAGGGGCCTGGAGACGTCACCAAGGCAGGGAGTTGTACTGCACAGCACCATCCCTTACACAGTGTTCATAATGTTGACCACAGCCTAGGTGGTAGTTAAAGGGTACAGGGATGTTCACCTAGCGGTGACAATGCTGATATCATCCATCAGAATGTGCACATATGTCACACACCTCACCCACACAGCCCATTCTGTATGTTGTTCACAACACTGACACAGCTATTCCTCATAGGTCATGGCCATTCACATCCTTACATACACAGATGCCTAACATTTGTCTGTGTGGTATGGGCTACAATGAGGGTGGAGTACAACACATTACCCTGATCTACTGTAGCTGGCACTGGTGTGATATGCACATGTCACTCTGGCACCTTTTGTAGTTGTGAGTCTGTCAACAGGCACTGGGAAAACACTCCTGTGACATACAAAGGTATTTGTAATCAAACATCTGTACTGTCTTGTACATCTGTACTGTTAACATCTACAGTGATAATAGTTCATGGACATGCACGCCATACTCAGCAGGTGCCACCCATTATGACTGTCGTCACCACTTGTGGGTTGATATTATCCAACACCCTATCTGTATTGTATGGTCATGCTAGGCACTTGTTCAGAACTTGAGCAAGTCATGAGCTACTGATTGATATATCACCCATTCCACACCATTTCCCACAGGTACACTGGCTGTCCTAATATTTCCAGCTTGCTTATGGTACAACAGCTGTTGCACACACGTAACGCACATATCCTGTGAGACATGGTTGTATATACAGGCATGTCTGACTATCACATACCAGTGCTATTGCCTGTCTATATGATGGATATGTCGTACATGTGGCAATAGAGCAATTGTCTCATGTACACATTCAATGCTCATCTCCCAACATACGACACTACAGCCTGTGGGGGATGCACTTATGCAGCCCTGCTGGGGGTAATGCTGTCACCAACCCTGGCTGCACCTGACAGTCATGTGGGGTTGTGTAACATTCGCAACACACCCCACTCATCACATAGTCTCACATGATCTCCACCACAGGCCACACATACGAGGACAACTTGTGCAGTACCTCTCCATACTTTGTGTAGGCACCAGAGGCAGCCCCCATCACGGAACACAACATCACCAACTTATAGCCCACAGACTCATGTGTGCCCATCACATACAGCCAATAAGGTGTTATAACATACACAACACACCAGTCATAGGTGAATCTGTAGGCGGTCACACTGCAGCTCCACACAGCAGGCTACACAAGGCGATAGTCGCTTACATCTTGCTGTAGGATAACTGGTTCTGCAACATAACCTATGCACCCATGCCATACCTCACCAGGTATGATGTGACCGTCATTCTCCATATTAGTGTGACTGCCCTGAGATGCCACTTCACAAACTACGTGCGCAAGGACATGCAATAGCTCACCAGTGTTGTAGCCCTGAAAGTGTGGGCCTAGCCCTGGGGAGCATTATGCATTCATCCGGACCTGATACCACTGTACAATGACTGACTGTGTCACTTCAACAGTTGCCTATGCTTCTGCTGTCATTTCACAGGCATCTGGTATCTGTCCGCTTTGACTGACCTGGTCAAACACAATGCTTTGGCACAGATGACCTGCACCTGTCAACCCTGTGAGTACAGATCACATGTAAGGCTCTTGCTGCTTCTATACTGCCTGTCTTGCACAGTTTCCAATAACAGTCACCGGCAGAACGGGAACTGGCAAGCAGGACATGGGGTCATGTGACACATTTCTTGCATCTTCCTCTGTGACACATGCAGGCAAGGCACACCTTATAATGCACCAGTCCAATATCTCTGCAGTGACTGGGACCTGCCTCTAGGCTCTGCAGAGCACACCTGCAATGACAGGTTATAAACAGACCATCCCTTTCAGGCACATACCTGGACCGGCACACCCACAGCTGGGTGTTCCCATATCCCAGTATGTTGTACACACATCCTGGTTAGCACAATGCATTAGAGGTGCTCCATGTGCAACTAAATGTGTCCGGAACCGCTATACACATTGTAACAAGCTACAGATTCAACAACATACCCCACGGTTACCAGACCTCATTTGTTGGTGTACTGGACAGTAGGGCTCAGACAGGTACTACTGATGTGTGACTGACACTACCACACACTTAACTGGGATAGCCACTCATGTACCAACACATCCATGAGTCATAACCTCCACTCGGCTGGATCAACCCATACACACCACCTCCATGACCAACATTAACCTTGACATGAACACTACCAACATGTGACTGGTGTTCCACACCTGGGGTTATCCCCTCATTGGTGGATTCCACACATATGCTAATCAACCTTGTTAGCCACATCCCAGCACCACACCCTTCACGGCATACACAGTACATGAGTACTACAACACCTACTACAGACATCTTATGACAGCGGTTGTTAACATCATGACACCCGTGCAGATGGAAAATGCACTTACAAATGCTGAAACATACCCCAGTGCACTTCATTAGCATGTACACGACTGCATGGATCATGCTATTCCACACAGAGCCATGATGGTACACACCAGATAACAGACGCCACTCTGGTGGTCACGTTCCATGGACATAATGTACAACAACAGGTGGAGGCTGTTGCACAGTGGTGTACAATCCCATGGGTGGGGTAGCTCACTGGTCAGCCTTGGTAGGGCCACAGGATCCCTCATCACATACCCCAAGACTAGCTACGTAAACATTACTGCGAGACTTTCCGGGGTGCACCACAAGGCATTATGGTGGTATGTCAGTAGTCGTTGGCAACACCCACATCTGCTCTCACATACAACAGTCACTCAGGAACATTACAGACCCAGGTGATGTTGGCAACATGCTGGCGGATGGATTCAATGCTAACTTTATACCCTCTCACTCACTACAGGGCCACAATCCATGCAGGAACATTGTGGTGTCCCTGCGGTCACACCTACACAGTACTAACCTGCACTCTATATGTCCTGGGACACTGGCCCCATGTCACCTTCCAAAGTCCCAGGCTGTGATGTCCACAAACCTAGTAATAGCCTTGTATCAGACATTGTGGCCCCTGAATGGCACACAGCAACATTTATCACACTCCACACAGGTGGCACCACAATACACGAGTGGGACTATAGTCCTACACACCTGACTGGACTGTTCTGCATGGCTATGGGGTACATCATCAAGGACATCATTGACAGAGACATTGTTGGGCTCCGGTCCTTTGATGCCACCCGGGTTGGACTTGTTAGGGCCAGAGCATGGCCCCTACACCTGGTGGACTCCTTTCATACAGTTACCAGGGTAGTTGATGATGGTACGGGAGTCCACACATCCTACATTGTCTTCTCATTGCCTTTCAGCACCGTTCTCCATTCTGGTATTGACAACATACACATCCACTTGCACATCGTACCCTATGTCTCAGGATATTATGCAACGTGGCTCATGGACAGGACACACACAATGAGGGTAGCATACCATAGTACCTACTGCATTTCAGTTACATTTGCCATACCACAGTCCTCAGTCATAGCGCCCCTCATGTTCAGTATATGCTTCCCTGAGGTACAGGCTAGCACAGAGGGACTTTCCCTGCCTAGCTTTACAAACCCCTGCATACAAAGCACCATGACTGATCCACCAGCTGATACTGACTCCATCCATATGGGTGTCACTGTGACAGATACCTGATATGAATATCATGGCCTCAAGCTGCATGACACAAGGTGCATGAACATCACCTTTGCATTACACCATTCACCCACTGACTATCACATAGGTGGTAGTCCCCTACATACATGTCACATTGTACATGTTTGTAGTACACACGTATGTCACACCCACTCCTGTGGTTACCGTATTGCCACTGTGGCATGGATATCCTTCTACGTGGCCACAGTTATCTGTATTTGGTGTGTAGCTGGTACATAGGCACCCATTGTACCTCTGAACTCAAGACGTCTACACACATTCAAGGGTACACCGCCCCAATTAGGGTGTACCTTACACAACAGCTACAGCTTTACATACCACACCATTAACGCGCCATGATGTTTATTGAGCACCGACAGTTAAAGTATGCGGCTGAACTACGGACACCACATCTGTACACATTTGCATACTACATACTCAGGGGTGACCTCTGCTGAACAGACAGGGCCCATGTCCACAACAATATTAATGGATATACTCCACATACACGACATAAGCAAAAGCCACTGTGAGCAACATGCTCATGGATATGTGCACACACGCAACAATGAGTGGGATGTGCTTGAGGGTTACATTCCCAAACCGGTCACTCATCTTGCTTTGGAACATGAGTCCTATGTACATCACGCAGGGACATTCAGTAGCACTGTTCATGTGATACCTCCCTTGGTGGATGGGAGACACATGTACGCCAGGGATCACTGCAGTGGCTGTACTGTGCAGAGGTGCAGGTAACACATGGCTCTGCTGTTCACAGGACACTACCCTAGAGAGGTGCCACTGGTGTGAACACTGTAGTTGTGCTTACACATAGACTTGCCAGACTGCATAGTACCCCACTATGAACCTGTGAAGCTATTACATGTCCTGTGTGCATGGTTACTTGGTAGCCCTTCCATTTAGATTAGCTATCATGCTATTGCAATGTCCTGTGCCTACAAGCCATATGTATCCTGTTATTGTACATGCCAATAGACGGTACCTTTGGTATGCATGATATGCCTGTTATGCTGTGTAGAATATCTGACATATCTACCTACAATACTATACATTACACATATTTCACATAGTATCCCATAATGCAAAGCATACTTGCACAACGGGACCACCTTAGACATGTCATTGTCTTTATATACCCATACACATGCCTACTGTGACAGTATATCAACATATACTTTCCCCTGCTATGGCACGTACTTGTTGGACATACCCTACCACTGACAGTGGGTTGTATGGAAATGTTCTGTTTAAAGCCCTCATGTAGCATCCCTTGTGGTGTCTGTGATGTGTACCTTGTGGCCCACTGCTGGATGCACAGTTTCTACATGCATTAGTATGCTCAGCAAGACATCACTACATAAATACCTTTTCCCACTTTATGCATTGCGGACACTTTTAATTAATGCAAACCAGGCTATACATACAGTAAATAATTAATAAAAAACATGCTATACATAAACTTACATACCGAGTGTTCTACATACCTTGTTATCATTACGGACTTTCGTCTCTATCTCTCTCACACTGCTTAAACAGGTAGTTTGTATGAGCATACGGTTTGAATGTCTAGCAAGTCATACTTATATACGTCGATACCTGTAACATGTGGTTTCCTCCCGCCAATTGGTGTTCCTGAGTGACTAATTACTTGCATATCAGCTGTGCAGCTACTCCATTCGCCAATTACGTGCCAACAGTGGGGTATAATTTATTTCTCCACTTGGGCATTGCCCATTTGCCCTACCTTCGGGGAGACAGTCTGTATTGTGTTTTGTTATGTGTAATTGCAAATGCTATGCATAGAGACAATTATACTTTGGATTCATGTCCCCTGTGGATTGTGTGTGACAGCTAGAGTATGTGGTTCAACATGTGGGTGTTCCTGTCATCCCAATGTCTGATAACGGACTATTGCAAACAAAACCTGTAACATCGCCGTTTGTTCCATTATATAATGGCTGCAATTTTGCATGGCGCCTTTAATTGTATCTCTCACAAGGTATGTTGATGGTTCTGCAGATATAATTGACTAACTGGATGTTTGTGCTGTTATTGCAGTCTGTATTGCTATAGTTTCTAGTGTGGGGGATGTCAGTGGGTGTACATAGCATATACAGGTTTGTGGGGCTTGCATTTCTACATATTCCATATATATGTGTGTGGGCTCCATCCCTAATTATAGAGCTATCAGTTAGTAGACTTATGTTACGGGATTGTACATTGGGCCATTGTTAATTGGTTTCTATATAGTATGCAGGTGAGGTTGATACATCCATACCTCCGGAATTGCAGCGATATGTAAAGGGATATGTCTAACTGACAGCTATCCCGTGTATTTCTGTCCCAGATATTTGCAGTCATTGCGGTTGTGTTGGTAACAGAACCTCTTTGTCATGGGTTACCACCTTTTCATATGGCCATTGTTGGACACTTTGCGGGATGCACAGCAGTGCTTACAGGCCAACACATAGCCACGGTCAGTACACAGGCCAGCACATACTTTTATCCTCAATACATACCTATTGTGGAACTTTGGCTACTTATCATATTGCATGTAACATTTACGTTTCTTACATACAGGCATAAATATTTAATGCAATTATTACATTATATATGGGACATATTAATGTCATACAATCCTGGACATTTGCCCTTTGTAATGTTTTATGTCAGGACACACCTGCTCAGGGATGGGCTGTCCCTCCTAATGTGGGACAGGTGGTAACCGTATGCCTACGGCTAGCTATACCCACACCTACCATAATGATCTACCTTCGAGTTGGCACTAACAGACACATGATGCGGACACACACACACATTGCAGTCACAGGGAGATGCACACGGCACCCTCAACACACACATACACAGACTACGGCGCTCACAAACACAGTTGAACACAGTACCTACGTGGACCGCAACACCGGCAGCGGTAACTAAATGTCCCTTCATATCATCATACTATTACTCGTGGTTGTACTGTTCTGGTACTGTGTTCTTTCGGTCTTTCAGCCTCGTAGTTATGCATGTTGGTATGTTACACATTCCATAGTTGGCGGTATCCTATTTATTTGTACCTCCGAGGTGTTATGAATGTCATTGACCTATTTATATATATTTGCAGATATCACTGACTCCGTATATATCAACATATATCACTCTATCGCCCTTTCTATCTGTATTATATATATGTATATATGTGTACATATATATATATATATATATATATATATATATATATATATATATATATATATATATATATATATATATATATATCTGACGGGGAAAGTGACAGGCAAGCTACACCTTTCATTGTGTACTTGTTGGTGTATACTGTTTCCTGGACTCCGCACATTTGTGTCTGTACCTGTCACATTACACACCGGCCGTAGGTTAGGGTTACCAGCTGTCCCACTCTGCGAGGGACAATCCCTCTTTGGGCAGTTGTGTCCTGCAAAATATTTGTGAACATGGCAAATGTCCTGGGATTTTAGAACATACTTATTTCCTATAGTTTATGTAATAGTTGCATAAAACAGTTATTCTGTATCTGAACCACCTATATGTTCTAGAAACAGAATAAGTAAGTAAACATTACAAGAATGAGCTTTTATCTAGGCAAAAAAGTGCAGTTCTGCATTTCATACTGACCGGGTGTATGTGTCGGCCTGCAGACATCTGACGTATGTCCCACATTGGTCATCTGAAGAGGTGGCAACCCTACCATAGGTACATCTTGCCTAGCAATAGTGTTAGGTGATTCTATACATGATTGTGTGTTCTACACCTGGCAGTGGTCGTTTTACCCTTCAGAGCAGGCGCTATTAGTACAGGGGTGAATAATGCTGGTTTCATCTATTCTGGACATCATTGACCGTGATCTGCGCGATATTCGGTGTAGCTTATACCTGTTTCGCGCATATCCATATAGTCATATTTAAATGTCGCTTACCAGCAGTGGGCAATGCATATTCCTGGTAACGTGTGCTAAACATGATCTGCTGACCTGCATCCAACATGCATTACTCGTGCCTTCGGGATTACTTTACATCCTTTGCAGGATGTGGGACCGGGAACATGCACGACGGTCACTGCATTTAACATATGGCCATCTGGAATTTGTACACGTGTTATGTCATTTTGTATGTGGAGTATACTACGGCTGTTACTCCATACTGCACTCACATGGGTAACTCAGTTAGTTTACATATTGATGAGTCCAGTTAATGGTATGTCCATGTGATGTTTACTGGATGTGCTCCGGCATTGGGTATGTATATCTCAGTGAGCCACACATGATACTGTGCTACACCTTGAAATGACCATGGGTGGAGCATGCTGGGGTGACGAATACCTGTCATGGGTACACCACATGCCTTGACACAACATCCATGATTATATTATGTGCAGCCCCTCATTAACGCAGCAGGGACTCTGTGCTGAGTGTGTGGAGAACAGTGCTTACACACATGTGCTCCCACGATTGCCTCTGCTCCTCTATGCGACAGTTGGTTACTCGATGTTGTGGCAACAGCGGACACTGTTTGCCCCATTTGGTGTATGGCCTCTGACAGTCGGCCGTGAACCTACCGTTGTACCTGGGAACCTATATACACAGCACCACCATATGGTGATAGGTGCATGTACTGTTCAGGTGTTGACATTCCCTGTTCCTATAGCTGTTGTGTGTACAATGTTTGAGGGCTGCCTATGTGGGATTCACACAGTGGGCCACCTATACATTACAATTTACAGGTGGTCGTGTGTGTGTGCCATCCTTTTACTGTGTGTGCAGGTGGAGATGTGTGTCAGTCCGTAGGGGCCTACACTGTCAGAGTATGTGCTATACATTCCCTCTTTGCCAAGGCGTAGACATATTGGGCATGCCTCCGTCTGCCTACTGGGGCTGGCACAGTGTGTTCATGGTCTGAATCCCTCTGTGCCTGTGATGGCCTTGGCAATTGCGGTGAGCTATGAGGGCCTTCACCATTTTGTCCCTGCTGCAGCTGTTTCCGCAGGATCATATTATGTAGCATGGCACATACTATGATGATGTGGGCACACATGCCTGGAGAGTACTGCAAGGCTCCACCAGATGTGTCCAAGCACTGGAACTGTGATTTCAGCATCCCGAACACACGCTCTATGATGATTCTGGTTTGTGTGTGTGCCTCATTATGGCATTCTTGCATGGGTGTGTGTGCATTTCTAATGGGAGTCATCATCCACGGCTCCAGTGCATAGCCAGCATCCCCCGCAAGGTGGCCATGTGGGATGTCCCCCCTGACAAATACCTGATACAGCTGTGAGGCATGCCAGATATGGGAGTCATGGTAGCTTCCAGGGCTGCCAGCACACACATCCATGATAATGCCCGGGGCATTGCGCACGACCTGGCAGTTGATGGAGTGGAATCCCTTGCAGTTTATGTAGCACCTACCATGCTCACCGGGTGGTGACTTGATTTGTATGTGTGTGCTGTCTATCACACCCAGTACCTCCGGGTAGTGTGCCACACGGTGGAAGTGACGCATATTGCTGGCCAACTCCTCCTGAGTTCGGCAGAAGTATATATGCTCATTGGGATGTGGTAACATAGCATCCAGGAACTGGTGTAGTACCCTGGATGCTGATGCCTGTGAGATCCCCATTATATCTCCAGTTGGCCTTTGAAAGGTACCTGTGGCTAGTATTCGCATGCTTACACATACCTTCGTGTCCACTGGGATGGGTTCCCCTCTGTTATTTCTGGTTCTCAGGCGTGGCTGGCACAGCTCCACTATTTGCTGTAAGATGTACCTGTCCACCCTGTAACGCTCTGCTATCTCCAGATCATGTAGCCCCTGGTAGGTTACCCTTGGTCTGAACACTTTTCTCCTCCTCCGGGGCCTGCGGTGGTTGTCAGCATCATCCTCCACAACACCGTCAGTCTCTAACACATGCTGATGAATCACAGCTATGGCAGCTCCCAACATGTACATTTTAAAAGTCCCCTGTGTGTTTACACCTATGGTGCAGTATTTGGGAATTCACAGCTGTGTGTAGGATGCTTTCACACTTTATACTATTGTGCTGTGAACACCGATGATGTCATAGAGTGTGTATGTACGATCATAGCTACAGGGTATCTTATGTGTTTTACTACCGGAACTACTATTGTGGTGCCTTTGGTGTTGAATTACATTTGGCTGCCGTGGATTACGTCTTGACCTTCCCTTTACATTTCTGCACGTTCCACCTACCATTTTCTGGCATGCATCCAGCAGCCTGCTTTCATTTGTACTTTCCTAGACCTGGCGTATCTTGCGTAATGTCTGCTATTGCTGGTCTACTGTCGGTTTGCTTTGCTCTGCTATGACAGATCTCCTATCTTTGCAATCCAATGCCTCCCCTCATTTCTTTGCATTCCGATGCCTCCCCTACCCTGTTTTGCAGGTTTCTGTGAGCAGACTTGACAGCTGCCGTCGATTGGCCGCCGTATGTTGATTGGTGTTGATTGCTCATTAGTACGCCAATTACCCTACTTTGGCATTTCCTTCTTTTCTTCACTGACCTTCCTGTGGAATTGTGGAATTTCAGTGTTTTCAGGTATGGGTCTACCTGAAAACACCGAAATTCCACAACGCCGACAACAAGAACACCGACACCGGAAGATCGACAACGGAGAAGACCGAAAGTTGAGATTTCCGACGCTGAGAACACCGACATGTTAAGGTAAGTGTGCGATAAGGACGGACGTTAGGGTCAGGGTGTGGGTAAAGTAAGTGTGTGATAGTGATGGATGTTAGGGTAGGGTGCGGGTCAGGTAAGTGTGCGATAGTGAAGGACTTTAGGTTTAGGGACGGGTTAAGTGAGTTAGGGTTGGGGTGCGGGTAAGGTAAGTGTGCGATAATGATGGACTTGAGGGGTAGGGGCAGATTAAGTGAGTTAGGGTTAGGGTGCGGGTAAGGTAAGTGTACGATAGTGACAGACTTAAGGGTTAGGGGTGGATTAAGTAAGTTAGGGTTAGGGTGCGGGTAAGGTAAGTGTGCGATAGTGACGGACCTTAGGATTAGGGTTTGGGTTAAGGTCAGTGCATAGATAGTTGTGTATGTAAGGTTTAGTGTAGGTTTGTAAGGTTTTTGGTGTGCTTGTGTTTTGTGTGTGTTTTTCGGGAAAGGTATTTGTTTTGTTGATTGTCGGGATTGTGGTTTGTCGGGCATGTGAAGTTTCGTGTTTTTGAACTTTCGTTTTTTTCGTGTAGGTTATTTCCTTGTTGGTGTTTTGGCGTGTTGGTGTTATCAGGTAGACCCTTATATACACAAATGCGAACACACACACACACACACACACACACACACACACACACACACACACACACACACACACACACACACACACACACCAGTGATATTACTAAATTAGTTTTATGGATGCTGTTAAATCCTCAAAACCTTTGCTTACTTGCAAATTGTTTTGAGTTATTGTAGAACTATAGTTTTCTGTATATTGTGTCATTTCATAGGTTCATATGTGTGTACTAGGCTAATGGAACCTTTACAAGCCTAGCCCATAGGATTACCCTGGCATTGTGCCACCCAACCTTAGTTCCCAGTGCCTCTGTCGAGTAAAGCCACTGGAGTGATCTCTGGGGTGAATTCTTTTAGTTTTTTTCTTCTAAGTCCTCCAATAATAAATATCACAATATGTATGGCTATTACAGTGGGCAAGCATGTACTCACATGTGTATTTTGTTTACCTTTATTAACCTGGTAAATAAACTGCTCTGAGGGCCTTTTTTAGCCAAAATACAGGCCTTACAGGCAAGTCAATGAGTGCACATAGAATGAATGTAGTTATGACATTTAGACACTGGCAGGATTCACGATGGCTTGCATGGAGTCTAAGAGTAGTGTAAGACTCCATGCAGCCATAGCGTTCAAGGAACAGCCTGTATTTGCATGTAAGAGAGCACCTAAAATGGCTCTTACATGGACAGGGCATGGATATGCTAATTACCTCACTTGCAGCTGAAAGGCATGCAAATTAGATAATTTAGCGATCCAGGAAGCAGAAACCTGCCCGTGTAAGAGCCGTGTTATCTGCAGAAATGTACTCAGTTGACAACTGAGTACCGTTCTGCAAATAACACAACGGAGCCTTGTCAGCTCCAAATAAAGGTTGCATATGTTCCAGGCAGCATGCCAATGGCCAAATATGTGGCCACTGACAACATACCCCGATGCAAAAATGAAATAAAAATGTTTTTTTTTCAGCGATAGCCGATGTTTAAATGTAGCGCAGTGCCGCGCAAACGGGCTGCACTATAAAAAACAGAAAAATAAAAATTTAAAACCCACCCACAAACGTGGGTTTTATGCAAAGCATGAATTTACAATGTAAGGGAATAGCAGGCTGAAAACAACATGGCCACCGAGTAGGCGTTGCTAAGGGGGGAAGCTGAGTGTAAGACATGTAACTAAGCATTAGTAGGCAATCCTATGTAAATGAGTGGTAGGATAGTGAATCGCACTGTAACATAGCAAATGAGCACATTCCCTGGAGTGTAGGAGTAGGATAACGGGGAGTAACAGAGTAGGAGATAGGTGACATCACAGGGGGGTATGTATGAAAGAAATGAAGCTCATTGGAGCACAGTGGCATGTGAAAATGTCAGTGACACATCATGGAAAGAGGAGTGTCAACAAGTAGGCATGGGAAAGCCAAGAAATGGAAGGTGTACACTATGGATAACACCAAATTTTCTTGTTGGGTGTACATGCGCACGTGTCTGCGCTTGGATGCGCGAGTAAGATAGAGTGCACTCGCGTAAGCGTGAGTGCGCATGTTTAAGCTGGAGTAAGCATGTAGGAGCCTGTTTAAAGACCTGTAAGCTTGTTTGCGCTGCTGTGTGTGCGGTTTAACCCAAATAAGCAGATTCTAGTCCATCTAAGCATGTGTGCGCACGTGTTAGCTGCTGTGAGTGTGTTTGCGCTTGTATGCTCGTCGCCCCCCCTGAGGAAACAGAAAGGAAAAAGGAAGCAGAAGAAATAGTAGGAAGCTAGCAGGGAATACTGGCAGAGCTAGCAGGTGAAAACAATCAGAAGCAGGCAATTACACAGGCAGAACAGTAGCCCAGCCCAGCACTTAAAACTCTGCAAACAACAGTGCAGTATGTTTCTCTCAAGAGACACTGCAACAGAGGAGTAAGCTATTAGAAGTGAAAACTGAAAAAGCTTCACTCAGACCAAAAATGCTAGGGACTGCCATAGCTGTTATAAGGAGACATATGCAACATGCTGAGGGTGGTGACTATGCAAATGCTGCCGGACAACCCACAGTGAGGAGACGGAGAAGAGTGTACAGGCCCAGGGTCATCTACCAGGGGTTACATGAGCTGGAGATAGTGGAGCGCTATAGAGTGGACAAAGACCTCCTACAGCAAATTGTTGAGCTGTGCAGGCCATGCCTCACACACAGAACCAACAGAGGGGAACCCACCCCAGTGGAAACCAAGGTATGTGTTGGCCTAAGAATACTAGCAACTGGTACCTTCCAGAGACCAGCTGGTGATATGATGGGGGTATCACAAGCATCAGCATCCAGGGTACTGCACCAGTTCCTGGATGCCATGTCAGCACATGTCGGTGATCATGTATATTTCCCCAATTCCCATGAGGTATTGGCCAGCAATATGCATCTCTTCCAGCAAATAGCGGAATACCCTGAGGTAGTGGGTGCAATAGACTGCACGCATATACACATCAAAGCACCAGCTGGTGAGCGGGGTATGGCCTACATTAACTGCAACGGCTTCCCCTCCATCAACTGCCAGGTCATGTGTGATGCCCAGGGCATAATAATGAATGTGTGTGCTGGCTGCCCTGGAAGCTACCATGATTCCCATATCTGGCATTTGATGCAGCTGTACCAGACATTTGCCAATGGGGACATCCCACATGGTCACTTAGTGGGGGATGCTGACTACGCACTGGAGCCGTGGCTGATGAAACCCATCAGAAATGCACACACACCTGATCAAGAACGCCATAATGAGGCACATGCACAAACACGAAATGTAATTGAGCGTGTGTTTGGGTTGCTCAAGTCACGGTTCCGGTGCCTGGACACATCTGGTGGAGCCTTGCAGTACTCACCAACTACATGTACCCAAATTGTCATGGTATGTGCTATGCTACATAATATGATTCTGTGAAAACAGCTGCAGCAGGACCAGCATAGGGCTGGGCCAAACAGCCCCCCACCATTGCCAAGGCCATCACAGGCAGAGCATGACTCGAAGGAGGAACAACCTGAGCCTGCCCCAGTAGGCAGAAGGAGGCATGCCCAGTATGCCTTGGCCTTGGCAAAGAGGCAATGCATAGCACATACACTGGCTCAGTAGGAACCCTGTAAATGATACCTCTCTCTGACTCACACATATAGTAAAAGGGATGCCTAAGTTGACACAACCTGCTTTCAAACATGTACAGGGAGTGTAGTATGTGCGTCCAACATAGACAGCCCTGCAGCACCACCTGAGGCATGATTGCCATGTGTTAAGCAATGTAACACCATGTAGTATATGCAAACGTGATGACCCTGACTAACATCCTACCCTCACCAAGCATGATGCCACAATATGAAGACAAGATGATCAATTACAATAATTGGCTTAAGTATTGCTGTTAGTCAAAGGGGATCCAATGCCTGTCAGCCTGGAATGACATGCTGAGCAAGACATGATGCTCCACCTGCTACGGATGGCTTGCACCTATCACCCCTGGCCTTTTGGATACTGGCAAAAGCTGTTGTCACCCCCACCGTGCCTTGAATAGGTAAGGCTCAAAACACAAAACCACCTCCATAGGTATCACAAGGGATAAGAACTTAGAAGTAATGCTACCCAATGCCAGAAGTCTAAACTGCAAGATGCATGCAGTCCAAACTCTCCTCAGCATGGAGAATGTTGATATCTGTTCTGTAACAGAAACCTGGGTCAAGGCTCACAAGAGCACCCTAACACTACCAGGTTACACCTCACACCATGCTTTACAGCCTCAAAACATGGAACAAACTACAAAAGGAGGCTGACTATCAATAAGTGTCAAGGATAACCACACCCCCAGGTTGGTGCCACAGCAAGAAGCAGCATGGACTATCCACGGGCAAGTAACAGTGGCTAAAACTGCCTCCCAGTTAGTAGCCTGCTACAGACCACCCTCCTAACTCCAGGAACCGCACTTGGCCTACTTCAGAACACATGAAAATATCAAGGTCTCTCCAAACAACATTATATTGGGCGACTGAAAATACTCAAATATAGACAGGGAGCATTATTCTAGCTCCAACACCCTAGGCCAAAGTTTCCTAGAATTCATAAACCAAAAGGCTATGGAACAACTTACCACTCCTGCAAGAGGGGTAAGCATACTGGATGTGATAATCAACAACATGGGTACTCTATGCCCAAGATGAGAAGTGTATCCCTCACTGGTAAGATCAGACCATAGAGTAATCTCACTGGATATTCACATCCTGACCCCAGTCCCTGGGCAGAAAACTACAGTGAAAAACATGTGTACAGCAAATGTTGCACTCCTCCAAACTGAGGTGGAATCCATTAAAGGCCTTGTGCCTGTGGAAAATATGGGCCAGACCTCAGAACCCTTTATAAATGCATTCTATGAACACATTCAGGAATGCATGGATTATGCAATCTCAAATAAAACCAAGAACCAATCCCATACACGCAGGCATCTGGCCTGGTGGATCCCAGCCATTACCAAACCATGCAAGAGAAGGAGGAAGCTACTACATGATAGAGCAAAACCCAAAAAGGGAAGTAATCACTGATCAGTATTATGGCAAAAAAATATGGCCACACATAAAATCCTCTAAGGCCAGCTACAACATGTTGAGTCTGGGAATCTTGAGGCAATGTTACACCTGCCTCATGTACACAGACAACTCCTTCCTCCCCCCAACAAATACAAATATATGTGAGAGATGCAACTATTTAGCCAAACTGGAGGCTGAGCTCTCTGAACTCAGTACTGGAAAAAACAGTCAGGAGGAGAAGGTAACCACACACACCACAAACCCAGTCTCACATAGACCTATCACAACTGCAAACCAAACACATAAACACGCAAAAACATTCCCGGAGGCTCTAATTAAAAATCTACCAAAACAACAGAGGCCTCCAAAGCAGACACCCAAGCAACCACTACCTCAAAACATAGCACATGCAACACATAGTTCACAAAGTCAGTGTGCCAAACAGTCACAGCCCCTTTAAGCCAACAACATGCCTGATACATACACTGTATAGGTGACTCCCATCAGTCAGCACACACTGATGTCCCACTCACCAGACTGAACAAGGAAAAGGTTACAGTAAGCTGCCTGTTGGCCGCTAGAATCCACCACATAACACAAGCACTCAGGTCACTCCAAAGCAAGTACAAATATGACTCAGTCATTGTCCATGCTGGTGTGAATGACCTGAGACGTACCTCGCTGGACTACATGAAAAGAGACATAGAGGAGCTCTCTGATTATGTAGCCCAGGCTGGTATGACACTGACCCTGAGCAGCATCTTACCCTCACCAAGAATGATGCCACATACAAACACAGAATGATCAGCTTTAACAACTGGCTCAATTACTGGTGTTATTCTAAGGGGATCTAATGTCTGTCTGCTCGGGATGACATGCTTGACAAGCCACGCTGCTTCACAAGGGATGGCTTGCACCTGTCACCCGTGGGCTTCTGGATATTGGCCAAGGCTCTTGCCACTTCCATAGTGCCTTTTTTAGGCAAGGCTCAAAAGACAAACCCACCTCCCTAGAAAACACAAGTGGAAAAAAACTAAGGGTAATGCTGCTCAATGCCAGAAGTTTAAACCTCAAGATGCATGCTCTCGAGGCCCTCCTCAGTATGGAGAACATCGATGTCTGTGCAGTGACGGAAACCTGGTTCTAGGCTCCTGAGAGCACCCAGCACTACCAGGTTATACCTCCTATCATGCTTTTCTGCCCCAAACTTGGACCAAACCACAAAAAGAGGGGGAGTAGCCATATTCATCAAAGATACCCACACCTCCAGGTTACTGGCAATGCACGAAGCATCAGAGACCATCCATGTGCAACTAACCGTAGGCAAAACTGCCGTACAGTTTGTAGCATGCTACAGACCACCCTCTCAAACTCAGGAACCCCATTCAGCCTTCCTGAAGACACTGGAGAGTATTAATGTCTCTCCAAATACCATCATATTGGGAGACGTCAACTACCCAAACATAGACTGGGAGCATTACTCAAGCCCCAACACCCTAGCCCAAAGGTTCCTAGAATTTATAAACTCAAATGCAATGGAACAACTAGTCACCACTCCCACAAGAGGAGATAATATACTAGACCTGATCATCACAAACATGGGGACACAATGCTCCACACCGGAAGTATACTCGTCATTGCTGAGATCAGACCATAAGTTAATCTCACTGGAAATCCTCATCCCGCCTCCACCCCCTGCACAAAAGACCACAGTGAAGAATTTCTCAAAAGCCGACTTCACACTTCTTAAGACTGAAGTGGTATCCTTCAAGGCCCCTGGGCCACTGGAAACTACAGACCACACTGCTGAATCCTTTATAAACACTTTCTACGGACACCTTCAAGAATGCATGGATCATGCAATCCCAAATAAAACCAAGACCCATTCCCCCAAAGGCAGGCGTCCTGTCTGGTGGACCCCAGCCATTAACAAACTTTACAACAGGAGGAAGAAGCTACTACATGACAGAGCAAAATCCCTAAAAGGGAAGGCATCTCTGATCAGTACTAGCAAAAAAACCAGGATCACTCATAAAATCATCCAAGGCCAACTTTGACAGAAAAATCGCAAAGGACACAAAAGACAATCACAAGGCCTTCCTTACTTATGTTAGAAACTTGGGTGGAAACTCCCAGATATGCTCAGAGTTAGTCCAAAATGACACATAATACACTGAACCCACAGACATTGCCAACATTCTGGCAGACAGGTTCAGTGCAATTCCCCCCCCCCCCCCCAAAAGAAGAAATATCTATCCCAGCAGAGTGTAGCCTCCCTAACATCTCAGATGCCCAGGTGAGAGCCACCCTCTCCAAAGCTAAAAACCCAGCATTAATGGGACCAGACGGTGTCCCGGGTTGCGTGCTACATGAACTCCAAGAGGAACTAAACCCGCACATAAGGCTGCTGTTTAACCTCAGCCTTACTACAGGATACGTACCCAAAGAATGGCGTACAGCAACAGTGGTCCCACTCCACAAAGGAGGTGCTTCTACAGACCCTGGAAATTAACACCCCATAAGCTTGACGAGCCTGGTCTGCAAAGCTATGGAGAGGATCGTTATGGAACTCATAAACAAAGACATTGGGAACCTACAGACACTGGATCCTACCCAATTTGGCTTTGTCAAGGGCAGATCCTGCCTTTTGAACCTGGTCAACTTTTTTGAAACAGTCACGAAGGCCATTGATGAGGGTAAGGCAGTTCACACTGCTTACCTTGACCTTACAAAAGCTTTTGACACAATACCCCACTCGGGCATCATAGACAAGCTCACCAGCTCAAATGTAAACCCATATGTCATAAGATGGGTTGCAAACTGGGTCAAGGACAGAACCTACAAGGTCAGAATTGCTGGAGCCATGTCAGACTCTAAGCCAGTCACAAGCAGTGTCCCACAGGGCTCTGTCCTGGGACCCCTCTTGTTCAGCATTTATTTTTCCGAGGTGCAAGCAAACATAGGAGGATTGTTGCAGAAAAAGTTTGCAGATGACTGCAAACTGGGCGCCATAATTGATACTCCAGCGGACACAAGCATCCTTCAGAAAGGCCTCATAGAAATGGATAACTGGTGCCAGAGCCATGGCCTTAAACTGAACGGCAAAAAATGTATAGTCATACCCTTTGGGAAAAACAAGGTACCCACAAATTACCACATAGGTGGTAATCCATTAAGTGCGGAAGAAGTAATCAGGGACCTAGGGACACAAGTTGACAGTAACCTCTCATTTGACACTCACATTGCCAAGGTGGCTAGGAAGACCTTCTATATTGGCCACCTTATCATGAAAGCATTCACATCTAGATCAAGAGAGGTCATTGTGCCCCTATACTCTTCTCTTATCAGGCCCATAATTGAGTACAATGCCCCATTTGGGATGTACCTTACCCGTCACCTGCAGCAGTTAGAAAGACCCCAAAAGTACCTCACCAAGAGGATAAAGTGTCTCAAACATTTGTCATATGCTGCCTGGCTGAAGAAACTCCAGCTCCATTCAGTCGCGTACCGCCTACTGAGAGGCGATCTATGCCTGACGTACAAGGCCATGTCCAATCCGGAATTAATGGACATGCTCCACCTCAGAAAATCCAAATCCATCAGAGCCATGAGAGCGAGAGATTTGAACCTCAACACAGAAATAAATAGGATGTGCTGGAGGGACACATTCATAACCCAAAGGCTCCCTACACTCTAGAACAGAATCTCAGTCCATGTTAGGCAGAGGCCCTCACTGACTCTCTTCAAGAGAAATCTTGACGAGTGGATGGGAGATCATAGGTTTACACCGGGGGTCATCTCTGTGCCACTACTAGACAGAGGCACAGTAAACTAAACCCTAAATGGGCATAATATTCACATTCCAAGGGGTGGCGAAAGCCACACACACTCTGGTTAGGCTTATAAATGCCCTAGGGCAGATAGCCTAGTATGAACCTATGAACCTATGAAGATACAAATTGTACAGGACACTAAGAATAATCACAAGGCTTTCTTAACTGATGGTAGGAACCTTGGTAGAAATTCACAGATATGCTCAGAATTACTCCAAAATTACAAACAATACACCAAACCCACACACATTGCCAACATCCAACCTGACAGGTTCAGTGCAAAATCCCCCCCCCCACCAAAATGCCAAATATCTATCCCAGCAGAGTGCTGGCCCCCTGACATTGCAGATGCTGAGGTAACAGCCAGCATCTCCAAAGCAAAACACACAGCATCAATGGTACCAGATGGTGTCCTGGGCTGCATCCAACATGAACTCCAAGAAGAATGGAACACCAAATAAAACTACTGCTCATTCGCAGCCTTACCACAGGATATGTACCCAAAGAGCAGTGTACAGCAACAGTGTTCCCTCTCCACAAAGGTGGTGCCTGAATGGATACTGCAAACTATCACCCCAGAATCCTGACTAGCTTGGTCTGCAAAGCTATGGAAAGGATCATCATGGACCTCAGAAATAAAGATATTGGGGACATACAGACACTGGACCCTACCCAGTGTGGCTTTCTTAAGGGCAGATCCTGCCCCTTAAACATGTTTGACTCATTTGAAACAGACACCAAGGCCGTTGATGGGGGGGATATGGTCCACACAGCCTATCTGGACCTTGCAAAAGCCTTCCATACAGTACCCCACTTGTTCATTATAGATAAGCTCACCAGCTTAAATATAAACCCCTATTCAAGTAGATGGGTTGCAAACCAGCTTAAGGACAGAACTGACATGGTCAGAAATGCTGCAGCCATGTCAGACTACAAACCAGCTACAACTGGCATCCCACAAGGCTCAGTCCTGGGACCTCCCTTGTTTGGTATATATTTCCCAGAGGTACAGGCCAACATGGAAGGACTGTGTCTGAACAAGTTTGCAGATGACTACAAACTGGGCACCATATCTGACCCTCCAGCTGACACAAGCATCCTACAAAATGGCCTCATAGAAACAGACAACTGGTGCCAGAGTCATGTCATCAAGCTAAATGCAGAAAAGTGTATAGTCATCCCCTTTTTGTAAAACAGTAAGTGCCCACCAATTACCACATAGGTGTTAACCCATTAAGTACTTTAGAAGTAATAAGAGATCTGGGGACACAAATTGATAGAAATCTTGCATTTGACAACCATGTGGCCGTAGTGGTTAGAGAAACATATCATATACCCACCTAATCATGAAGGTATTCACATCTAGATCAGGGGAGGTCATTGTGCCTCTTCAGTCATCCTTCATCAGCCTCACAATTGAGTACAATGGCCCTTGTGGGATGTACCTTAGCAGACACGTCCAGCAACTGGAAAGACCCCAAAAGTACCTCACCAGGAGGATCAAAGGGCTCTAACAGATGCAATGTGTTGCCTGATTAAACAAACTGCAGCTCCACACAGTGGCATACTGCCTGCCCAGAGGCAATCTGTACCTGATGTATAAAGCCATGTCCAAGATGGAATCAATGCACATACTGCACCTTGTAAAATCTGAATGCCAGTGAGCTATGCACATGAGAGACCTGAACCTCAGCACTGACATAAATAGGACATGCTGTAGTGATTGATCCATAACCCAGAAGCTCCCTCCACTCTTGAGTAAACTCCTAGTCCAGGTTAGCCAGAGAGTCCCTCATAGACTCTCTTCAAGAGGAATCTTGATGAGTGGATGGGAGATGGTAGGTTTACCCTGGGTATCACTTTTATGTCACGGGTAGACAGAGTCACAGTATACTAACCTTGAAAAATGTCATGGCAAACTCCAGTTAAAATGTGTGTTGAAGGACAAACATACTGACTAGCATTAGAAATGGCCTAGGGCACATAGCTAGTGTTTGTCAATGTCCACTCAAGTTGCGGAATACGCTACTAATGTTGGACAAGCCTGGTTTAAGTAGTCCATAGCTGAACAAAATGCAACATGGTCATATTTGCACAACTGGCCCTTAACCAGTCTGGTGTGCTCAGTATGAATATTTAAAGCAGTGATAGGACTGAAACCCAGGATACTGTCCACCACAGTGAAAGTACTGAACCAGTAGACTATACGATATTACAGTGTTTGGTCAGTATGAAAGAATGTTGACAAATGTATGCAAACTATCCCATGGAAACCCTGCAGGCACAGCATGATCCCTGTTGGGTTCAGACACAAAGCAGTTGGGCAGTAAGAACACAACATGACTTCCAACACACAACTATAAATGTGAAATATTGTTGAAGTTCATGCACAACCACAAATGTGGTGGACCTCAGATCTCAACATATGGAAAGCTCACACTGGGCATGCTAGCACACTTTGATAAATGAGACATATGTCAGGCAACAAGCCATGGAAAGCCTGAACTGGGCATGCTCACACACTTAGGCCATGTCTCAGTATAGCAGCTGACCACATATATCTGGCATTTGTATGTGTTAAGCCAGGAAACTCCCACAATACAGCAATCTGCCCAGTGCACACAGTTAAATGACAACAGAGACATAAGTAATATAGTGGATCCCTCTCATATTCAAACATCTTCCACAGATACACAAGTTGTTCATAGAAACAGGGAAAGCTATGGCAATAAAGACCTGCAAACAGTTTATCAGCAACAAATATTGTGCATCTGAAACTTAAACATATGGGTGTAGAGGTCAATACTAGGCTGTTTGCCCTAGGGAATACATAAGCTTAGCCAGAGTGTATTTGGTGTCTGCCTCCCCAGGACAGTAGGCTACTGTGCCTCTGTAAAGTAGGTCACAGAAGGCACTGTTTAAGGCTAGTGTGCTGTGCCTCCATCAAGCAGGGACAGTAGAGATCCCAGGGGTTGAATTTGCAATGTCACATCCATGTGGCTGGAGTTTAGTGGAAGAGGGTTGGTGAGGAGTTATAACATTAATTGGGATTCAATTCCAGACTGCGGGGAGCCTTATCTGCAGTGTCTGGACAATTTCACTGTCAACACTTGCAAGTGATGATTTTGAGGGATTGAAGTGTCTTACCAATACTGTTCAGAGATGTCCTCCCTCTGTGGAATATTGCTCTGTAATGTATTAGCTCCCTCCTTCTGTTGTACAGCTTATATATGGCTGGTGTAAACCAGACAGGTCTCCTGTTGTGGAGGAGTATTGGTTTTATTTGGGATAGCATGATCAATGCAAACCTTCCGGATGCTCATAGAATGCATTTGTCAAGGATTCTTCAGATTGGCCTGTAGAATCCTCCAGCATGGGTCCTTTGAAGTATTCCACCCCAGTCTTCACAAGTGCAAAGTCTGCTTTTGATAAATACTTTGTTTGCAGTGATTTCCTTGCCTGGGGGTGGGGATGGGATATGGATGTCCAGGGGAAAGTTGGTTATGGTCAGATATTAACAATGGTGGTCTACCTCTGGTGTGGAACATAAAGTCCCCATGTTGCTGATGGTCAGGTCCAATATGCATTCCCCCTTGTGGCTGTGGTGATTGGTCCTGCCATAGCACATGGATTCACAAATTGTAGTGGCTGTAGGGTGATGTTGTTGAGGCCTGAGTAGTTCCCCCACTCAATATTCCTGTACCTGAAGTTAAACACAGTAATGGTGTATGTGAACACCTTCATATCCTACACTGTTCCCAGGGAAGCCAAGTGTGGTTCCTGGATATGGGAGGGGAGGTCTGAACTGGTTGTGTTGTGTGTTACAATTCCTGTGGTCACGAAGCATGGTATAAAACATAACCTGGCAGTGCTGATGTGCATATGTGACCCTGAAGTAGGCGTCTGTTAATGCATATATATGCTATCCCCCATACTGATGGATAGTAATAGATGTACATACCTCTTTCTAAATAATGATGTCAGCACCTTATAAATACTGCAGGAAAAGAAAAGGCAACCAGTAATTCAAATAGCGCGCTCCGCTAATGCGTCTCTCTCAAGTGTCATAACATAGTTAGGTAGGGGTTTGAATCCTGCAAATGCTTGGGGGGTGGGGGTTAGGGTGTGTACAATTTTCTTGGAAAGAAATGTCCCTTTTGGCAACTGGAAGAACACACTACATGATGTACATTCCTCTTTCGAAAGACTGATGATGTCAGCACCCTATAAGTATAGCAGGAGAAGAGAAACCTCCCACTAATGCGAATAGCCCACTCTGCTAATGTATCTCTCTCAAGTGTCATAACATAGTTAATTAGGGGGTTAAATCCTGCAAATGCCATGTGTGTGTTTTTGTCACACAGTTTGTCAATGTGTGGTGGGTGTTGTTTTTATTATTGTATGACATATATTATAGCAGTAATTTCAATGCACACATGAGGTATGTCTGTGCCACATAGAGATATGTACCTGTGACCTTAAATAGTTCCTATGTGTGAAGCCTGCCTCATATGAATACATGGAATTTGCATTACACAACTTTTTCACTGTGGTTTTCTGTGCAGGGACTGGGGTTGGTATGTGAATATAGTGAGATTACTCTATGGTGTCATCTTACCAGTGAGGGATACACTTCTGGTCTGGAGCATAGAGTCCACATGTTGGTGATGATCAGGTGCAGTATGTTTTCCCCTCTTGTGGGAGTGGTAACAAGTTGTTCCATAGCATTTGAGTGTATGGATTCTAGGAACCTTTCGCCTAGGGTGTTGGAGCTACAGTAATGCTCCCAGTCTATGTGTGGGTAGATGCAGTTGCCCAATATAATGTTGTTTGGAGACACCTTCATATATTCATGTGTTCTTAAGTAGGTCAAGTGCGTTACCTGTGTTTAGGTGGGTGGTCTGTAGCAGGCTATGAACTGGAAGTCAGTTTAACCCACTGTTAGTTGCACGTGGATAGCCTGTGATGCTTCATGCTGTGGCAAAAACTGGGGGTGTGGGTATCCTTGACATTTATTGAGAATCACCCTCCTTTCATAGCTAGTTCCGTGTTTGGGGGCTGTCAAGCATGGTATGAGGTGTAACCTGGTAGTGCTAGGGTGCTCTTGGAGCCTTGAACCTGTTTTCTATTACTACACAGATATCAACATTCTCCATGCTGAGTAGAGTTTGGACTGCACGCATCTTGCAGTTTACATGTCTGGCATTGAGTATCATTACTTCCATTTTCTTATCCCCTGTGCTACCTATGTAGGTGGGTTTGTGTTTTCAGCCTTACCACCAGAATGCAAAGATGTGCAGACATTACACTTTTGTAATTAATAGTGGTGTATAAAAAACTACAATGACAATCATACTGTTAATGCATCAGGCATGCTGGGATATACCCACAATGATATCATTACACTGTACTGTTAACAACATGATAATATTACTACAGTTCTATGTAGTCACCATGTGCATCAACACCACGTTACCCTGTTCCTGCATCAATGTGACAGATTGCAGGAGGTGGCACAGTTTCATCATATGCACAGGGTGTGTACTTGGTATGCCTGAGTCTGCCACTGATACATCCAATCGACATGTATGTGTGTGTGTGTGTGTGTGTGTGTGTGTGTGTGTTAGTGAGGGACAACAGTACAACATGGGGCAATGTTGATGTGGTGTGTGTGTGTATGTGTTAGCCCTAGGTGTTAGCATTATGCATGT
The DNA here is from genome assembly GCF_019279795.1 of Protopterus annectens. Lineage (NCBI taxonomy): Eukaryota > Metazoa > Chordata > Ceratodontiformes > Protopteridae > Protopterus > Protopterus annectens. The sequence continues at coordinate 197,684,516 of NC_056730.1, forward strand.
GTGTATGCATGCACACAGTTCCACCTCATGGCTGCCATATACGGGTGTTTGTGGACAGCCACAGACTGTACCTGCCAGGTCATACAGATCACTGACTCTGGCCACGGACACGGTACCTGTGCCTGGCAGGGGTGCTATGGACAGTATAAAGTACTAAGCCAGACTGGGTACTGTCATCAGAAGCAGTTGGTTGATAACTGGACACATGTCCCTGCTGGGGCTGTCCAAAGCCATGTGCACGTGGTCTCTTAGGGCGGTCTGATGACAGCACAGACCCAGCATTGCTGGGGCTGGTACTGGCAATATGGGAGCGGCTGCGGGTTTTTTGTCGTCCATGACAACTGCCAGCTGCTGATGTTGCTGGCATACGTCCACGTCAATGCCTCAACCGTCCTGCATTGCCCTGGCTCATGGACATGTAGTTGTGGAACAGATCTAATGTGTCCCCCCAAAGTCTGTCAATGACCTCGCCGACAGTACGGATGGCAGCCGCAACGTCACGCATAGTGTTATTCATAGCAGTGCGATGTGCTCTAAGCTCCCTCAGACCCTGTCTGGTGTACCATTCCATACGTGCCTGTGCCTGCATTACAGCTCAGAACATAGCTGAGGTTGAAAGACCTCTGTGGGCACGTCTGACAGGGGCAGTACAACCACGGATGCTTCCATGAGAACCCCTGGACATCTGCCTGTGTGGTACCATGTCAAGACTCTGGCCATGGCTGCTGTGAGGGGATGCATGTGCCACTGATACCACATTACCCTGGTCAATGCCCACTGTATGCTGTCCCTCAGCTAAGGACATTGGTAACAATGGATGTATCGGCAGGATGACTGTGCGCATTGATGGGTTTGACTGCTGTGTACTGTCGATTGGCTGACCAACAACAGACCCTGTCACACCTCCCTGTGCCATTACACATGTATCATCATTATCACTATCCCCAGCAGTGGCTTCAGGTTCCCTGCTGCACATCACAAGAGCAACAACAGAACCTGTGAGAGGAAGACAGGAAACACAGTTTACAATGTGTACACAATGTTACCACAGATGCACACGGGCATATGCACAAATGGGCCCATGCACACATGGGCACATGCACACATGCACACATGTGCACATGCACACATGGGCACATGCACACATGCACATATGCACACACGCACACATGGGCACATGCACACATGCGCACATGCACACATGCACACATGCTCACATGCACACATGCACGCATGCACACATGGGCACATGCACACATTCACACATGCGCACATGCGCACATGCACACATGGGCACATGCACACATGGGCACATGCACACTCAGTACATGAGATACAAACACACATACACAAACACACCTGCAATCCAACACATAACAATACTGTTTGAGGGTATTATTACTATTATTATCATTAGTATTAAAAGTATTGTTATTACACACTCACCAGCATGGATTGGCTGCCTTGCTGTTACTCCAGAGGGACCTGCACAAATAAGACAGTTATTGTCAGTGGGCACAACTGTGCCATTGATACTGTGAGTATGATACAGTACAGTAGTACACCAGTTGGCTTTCACAGGTGTACTGCTGATATTGAGAATATCAATCTTGCACAATAATTTCCAGGATAACAGCTACAAACACAGTACACATCTCACACATGCATAAACTACCAGTGCAGAGAACAGTCAACTACAAATATGGCATGTTACCTGCACACTCCATGTCCACATGCTGGGTGGCTCCAGCCTCCATCATTACACATGTCTTTGGATGTTGTTGCTGTTGGGCTGGAGCCACAACACTTAGGAGGAGATACTCCAGTCTGGTGAGAGTGGGGGGTGTATAGGTGCCCCACCACCTGTGGCAAGTTGTTGCCTGTGGATATCAGATGCACGCTGACGGACATTTCTAATTAAATCATTGCAGTGATGGTGTACCTGCTCATATGTCCGGTTATGCATGCCTATGTCATTTACCCGACTGACAAGGTCTTGCCACAGTGCAGCCCTCTCCTGCTGGTTCTGGCTGGTCCAGGAAAAGAGTGTTGAAAAATCCTGCACCAGGCTCTGGTGTATCTCCTCATCCTCTGCAGCTGAATAACAGGGGTTGCACTGATGCACAATCGCCCTGGAAGGAAAAGAAAAATATGTGAGCAAGTAACATGGCACACATAATACTCTACTGTACTGATATCACTGAACTGCCATATATAGCATCTGTCTGTCTATCAGGGGATATACATGTAAATTACCACATATCAGTGCTCAGCCAACAACTGTGTGACAGTGCCTACCCCACTCCATACAACAAACTAGTATACACCAGCACTCGGCACACTGTTTGGGGTCCAATGCACAACCTCACACTGGAGGTATGTATTAAGGTAATGGATGGGGAATATTGTCATCCCATGCAATGCATGCAATGCACAGTTATAATTTCAATGGTAATGCACCATAGTCTTTGCGGCCATACCCCTACCTACACCACAGACATATACATGGAACCACAGCACAACATATGGCAATGTAGTATGTTTGTATCCCAATAACTGACACATCTTTCTCTGGCCTCACACCAAGGACACACACTACCATGACAGACACAAAGTCATGCTGAGCAATCACACCATTATAGACCTTGCACACAGTCAGTGGCACATTCATTCCCCCTCACATAGTTGGCATTGCAATGAACACATGTGTGTGTGCATTGTGTCATAGGTAGGTAGTATGCTATTGGCCCTGGGCCTACGGCATCATACTGTTAGCAACCTTCAACTACATATGTATGTCCAGCCTTCACTAACAGTTGCAGTATGTCCCTTGCCCTATGCACATCTTCATATAAATATAGATACAGACTGCTAACACATATGGAGGGTTCACAGTATGTAGATTATTAGATTAGGTAGTTTACATTACCTTTGTTTCTGACTGCTGTTTTGGATGGTTTGCTTCTGGCTGGCTTGCTGCTGGCTGGCTTGCTGATGGCTGGCTTGCTGATGGCTGGCTTGCTGCTGGCTGCCTTGCTGCTGTATGGCTTGCTGCTGTATGCCTTGCTGCTGTATGGCTTGCTGCTGGCTGCCTTGCTGCTGGCTGGCTTGCTGCTGGCTGCCTTGCTGCTGGCTGGCTTGCTGATGGCTGGCTTGCTGCTGGCTGCCTTGCTGCTGGCTGGCTTGCTGACGGCTGGCTTGCTGATGGCTGGCTTGCTGCTGGCTGGCTTGCTGATGGCTGGCTTGCTGATGGCTGCCTTGCTGATGGCTGCCTTGCTGCTGTATGGCTTGCTGCTGGCTGCCTTGCTGCTGGCTGGCTGGCTTGCTGATGGCTGGCTTGCTGATGGCTGGCTTGCTGCTGGCTGCCTTGTTTCTGGCTGGTTTGCTGATGGCTGGCTTGCTGCTGGCTGCCTTGCTGCTGTATGGCTTGCTGTTGCTTTCTTGATGGTTTTTTCTTTTTATTATTTTTTTTTGGTCTCTCTCTCTCTCTCTCTCTCTCTCTCTCTCCCTCCAGTTGCTGCAATGATATTATTGCATGTGTGGACTGGGAGTACAGGCTGCTTTTGTAGGTATCTGCACATGTGCATGTGATGGCCTCTGCACTAGTTGTTAGCCAGCATTTACTAATTGCATGCAGCCTGCTATGTGGTAATTGCAGTTCTCACTGTGATTTCAGGACAGTGCTATAAAATGTTAGGTTAGGTAGGCGTAGCCCTTTCAGTTTTTCAAGGTGGGGACCATGCTGGTTTGCTGTGGACACTGTTCTGTGAGTGTAATGGTTGGTATGTCACTCATATCTAAGGCTGTGTTGTAGGCACTGAAATGCATGTTGTACTGAAACCTGACTGTTGCTTCTTCCAGTTCATTCTTTTCAGTGTGCATGTTAACTGACACCTAATAATACTAATACTGTTTACATGGGAGTATGTGCTTTCCTGTGGGACTTGTGGATTAACTGGTATACAACAGTAGCTCTTGCAATTTGTTGCTATGGCTTCACTATTTAGCCTTTACATTCACTCCTTGAAGGCCTGCTAAGTGTCTTTACTGGAATGTGTTGCTATGGCTTTCCTATTTTCCATTTACATTCACTCCTTGTATGCATGATATATTTCTTTCAGCAGCAATTCCTTATATGTTTGGTGTGGTTTGGTGATACTGCATGCAGTCTGGTAAGGCCAAGGTGTGGGGTTTGACACCTACAAGGGTATCTTATTTTGCTGCTGAGCAGTAGTGGGGCCTTGTACTTTGTACTAACAGTTATGAATATCAGGCACATGCAGTGCTTGTAAACTGCTATACTGTCCTGATTTTATTAGATGGCTACATCCTTTGATATTTCTGGGTTGTACTCCTACATGAGGGTGTGCTTGTGGAAGCAATTCTACAGCTATTCACGGAGTGTGTGACAGCAGACAGAATGATATGCCTGAGAGTTTCTGACACTTGCAGGCCTCGGATACTCTCAGGTGTATATTTTAGCAGCCTCAGGGAATGGTACATATCAGTGGGATACACCCGTGATATATTTCAGATATTCTGCCGTTGTGACTGTGGGATATTTTGAGCATATGTATTACTACACCATTTCTGACATGCAAGTAGTGTGTACTTTAACTAATTGAGGGTTACCATTATGTGGGATTCCACACCTTTCTGCCTACTGTTAGTACATTTCACAGGGAGTCAGTGGGGCACAGTTAACATTTGTTTGCAAATCAGGAACATCCCTGTAAATCAGTCACAGTTGTGAGGTCTGGCCTCTTACCTATTCAAATATGGCAGTGTTTATCCTGCTCTGATAGTGTGCGTGGTTTGCAAGGTGCTACTGTCACATTATTACCTGCTAGCATGGCTGTTTCTCTTATCACACTAATGTAATGCAATTCCACAAGAATTGCAAGTAAAGATACAAGAAAAGCTTTGTGTAATAGCCTTCCTATATTCCCTTTACATTCAGTCCTACTATTTCATGATATATTGCTTTCAGCACAAAGTTCTTGTATATCAGTCATGGCTTAGTGGTAAGTCATGCAGACTAGTTTTTCCAAGGTCCTGGGCTCGAGACTGACAGAGGAATTTTATTTTGCTGCTGTGCAGACTACAGGCCTTGTCATTCAGAGTGACTAAGGCACTTTTAAGCAGTTGTAAGGGTTAGCTGGTTTGCGCTGGGCTCACGCATGCACTGTCGCTTAGCTTCACAGCACACACAAAGCGCACCCGCTGACTACTGCTTAAAAGTGCTTACTCTTGCGCACACCAGCTAATTTCTTTGAAAGAAAAGAAAATGGGGAGATAGGAAAGTGGTGAAAAAGGGGGCACAAAGAGGGTAGGACAGTAGGAAAACAAGCTCGGGATTTGCAGGATGGATGTAGGAAAGGCCCATAGCTGCCCATTTCTTTATCAGCAACAGCTGTGCATATGTGTGTAATTTGGTGTGAAATTTGGAACCTTCCACCCCTGAGAGAGGGGTGAGGACAACAAAATATGTTGTACAGCCAATTGTAATTACCAGTTGACATGTCCAGCAGACATGTCTGCAAAATGGGCAGCTATGTATGGGGCGCATTTTTTTTGTGGGAACAGAGTGCCCTTTTTTTATTTTTTTTTCAGGTGAGAGTGGAATGTGAGGTACAGGAAGTAGGTATATTTGGGGAGGTAGGTAGGGGAGGTTCAGAAAAAACAAAAAGTGCAACCCAACGGGAATGGTAGAATGTCCAAGTAACCTGGTTAAATCACCAAATCTTTCACAGCAAGTAAAAGCCAAAGAACACTTTAATAAACTTTAAGCGCTTTTCGTCTACTGATTCAGTAGACTTCCTCAGAAGTTATAAAAACTTAATTAAACACACCACTTTTATAGTTCTGTGTTAGAAACAGTAATTCAAATCAAAGATTCCTAATCAGCTCTTAAAGTGACACGCTGATAATTACAACCTCAGGAACATGTTAGTAGACAAACAGAACATTATTCAAACAAAGAAATCCTATAACCTCAGTACTAATAGGTAATTAATAAATACAATATAGTAAAAACTATAATAACAGTATATTAATAACAAAACAAATTTTTTAATCTAAGCCTAAATCTAAAACTTGTCTTGTCTTAATAAATTATGGGGCTGTCTAATTAAATACTCACTTTAATTCCAAAATATAGACTTAAATTTAGAACAAAATTCACCTTCTTAAACTTTTTAATTTTAATATACAACTAATTGAACATTGGTCATTAAGACCTGGAAAAGCATAAGAATTAAGTTTAATTTGCCAAAAAAGCTCTCTCTCTTCAAGCAACAATTGAGAGGGAGCTCCTTGTACGTTGTCAATAATTTGGTTAATAATGATAAACTTAAAATTATGATCATTAAATAGAGAAATATGCTTAGCTAGCGCATTCTCTAATTTGTTCTTCCTAATAGCGTAAAGATGTTCATAGATTCAGTCCTGGAGTCTACGTTCGGTCTTACCTACGTAGAACCCTGGACACTGTTGGCACATAGCTAAGTACACTACCATACGAGAATTACAGTTTGTCCTGTGTTTCAAACTAAAAGTTTTACCATTAATCGTAAATTTATTAGTTTCAAGTATACTACTACACCTGTTGCAATTTTGACATTTAAAAGTCCCGGGAGTTTTGGCAACTCTAAATGGGGATTTTTCCATCAGGCTTTTCAAATTACTTCCTCTCCTGAAAGTAATTTCAGGTCTAATCCCCAATTTGTTGTACAAGAGTGGGATAGATTTAAAAATGTCCCAGTTCTTTTTAATAATGTCAACAATAGTGTAACTGTCCATATTGAAAGTCAAAATAAGTCTAGGGTAGTTCTTATCGTTAGCACCAATTGAATCTAAACACCCATGGTTAGATACATTTAGTGAAGTACTCACATTACTTTCATCACTAATCTGTGTGATTGTGTGTCTTGCGTTCAGTATGGGTTTAAATAACCCTAAACGCCTTTTCTGAGCTACTTCTGTAATAAGTGACTCAAGAAGTACAAGGGGATACCCTCTAGATACAAACATAGATTTAAGATGTTCACATTCATCTTCAAAGTCAGCCTCCAGGCTTACTATTCGGGCTGCCCTCACAAGTTGTCCCTTGATTACTGATTTCTTTTGGAAATAAGGGTGACAACTTGTGAAGTGTAAGAGTGAATTGGAATAAGTCACTTTTCTGTGAATGGTAGAGGTATATGCTCGTAAATCCACCTTCTTCTCTAACCATATATCCAAGTAAGCCACTGCACTAGTACTGAAAGTGGAAGTAAATTCCAAAAATTCAGTAGAGGAATTAAATATATCCACTATAGATTGACCGACATTCTCATCCCCATCAATAAGTATAAATATATCGTCCAGAAACCTTGTGTAAAAGTGGATTTTCTCTGACAATAAGTTGTTATTAAACACATATACCTTTTCCCAATAAGCCATCACTGTGTTCGCTACACTGGCTCCACAAGGGGAGCCCATTGCTACCCCTACTTTCTGCAAATAGAAATTATCTCCCAAGGTGAAAAAGTTGTTATATAAAATTATTTCCAAAAGTTCACTCACTAGGGAGATTTCATTTGGGGAAGCATTTTTGTGTTTAAGCATGGCAGCTACCCAATCAGTTGCTATAGAATGTGGAATACAAGTGTAAAGGTCCTTAACATCGACCGTTAAAAAATTAAGGTCGATGTCAAAATCCAAATTGTTAATCTTGGCTAAAAAGGACCAAGAATCCTTGCAAATGTGTTCATCGTCAGCAAGATATTTTTTAAGAATAGAATCTACAACTTTCGCACAAGTATATGTGGATGAACCACGACTGTCTACTAATGGACGCATAGGGGGGTGAGAAATGTCCTTATGGATTTTGGGTATACCAAAAAGCCTAGGATATCTTGGGTTTGAAATTAACATGTAATGGTATTGTTCCTCTTGTAACCTACCCTCAATGTACATATCCTCAATGCTACTCTTAATGAGTGAATAAGCCCTGTTAATCTCAGATCTTGAACTAGCCTGGTATGCTGCGTTGTTGACTAAGTCACTCATCCTTTTTAAATAGTCTTCCTGGTCAAAAATAACTGCCCCTCCTCCTTTATCTGGTTTACAAACACGTAAATTGTGTAAACTAACAAATTCAATCAGTTCTCTTTCTTCACTGTTAGTATTTGACTTCATAATGTGTTTGATGTTATGTCTCAGATCAAGTTCACACATTGTTTCAAATAATTGAATCAATGGGTGTAGTGGGGGGTTAAATGTACTAGTAACTCGAAACGGGTTAGATTTGGTACTGTTTGACTCATATCCCCCTAGCATAAGGTTAAAATTTAATTTCCTGGAATAAAGTTTGATGTCCAACGTTGTTTTAACTAAGTCCAAGTTATTTTTAGGCACATAAGTATAACCCTTAGCTAGTAATTCTATCAGCTCAGTGGGAATAGAAACTGAAGAAAAGTTGTAAATTTTAAAATCACCAGTGCAGTTCACTTTTATAGTCGGTACAATTTTTTCAACTGCAGGTTCTTGACTTGTTAATAAATCAGCATCAATCATTACATTATTATCATGCTCAAGTGATACATTCATGTCAATGTCATCCAAATAATAAGTAATAACATCTTCACTTTCTATATTTGGTCTCACCCCCCTATGCGTCCATTAGTAGACAGTCGTGGTTCATCCACATATACTTGTGCGAAAGTTGTAGATTCTATTCTTAAAAAATATCTTGCTGACGATGAACACATTTGCAAGGATTCTTGGTCCTTTTTAGCCAAGATTAACAATTTGGATTTTGACATCGACCTTAATTTTTTAACGGTCGATGTCAAGGACCTTTACACTTGTATTCCACATTCTATAGCAACTGATTGGGTAGCTGCCATGCTTAAACACAAAAATGCTTCCCCAAATGAAATCTCCCTAGTGAGTGAACTTTTGGAAATAATTTTATATAACAACTTTTTCACCTTGGGAGATAATTTCTATTTGCAGAAAGTAGGGGTAACAATGGGCTCCCCTTGTGGAGCCAGTGTAGCGAACACAGTGATGGCTTATTGGGAAAAGGTATATGTGTTTAATAACAACTTATTGTCAGAGAAAATCCACTTTTACACAAGGTTTCTGGACGATATATTTATACTTATTGATGGGGATGAGAATGTCGGTCAATCTATAGTGGATATATTTAATTCCTCTACTGAATTTTTGGAATTTACTTCCACTTTCAGTACTAGTGCAGTGGCTTACTTGGATATATGGTTAGAGAAGAAGGTGGATTTACGAGCATATACCTCTACCATTCACAGAAAAGTGACTTATTCCAATTCACTTACACTTCACAAGTTGTCACCCTTATTTCCAAAAGAAATCAGTAATCAAGGGACAACTTGTGAGGGCAGCCGAAAAGTAAGCCTGGAGGCTGACTTTGAAGATGAATGTGAACATCTTAAATCTATGTTTGTATCTAGAGGGTATCCCTTGTACTTCTTGAGTCACTTATTACAGAAGTAGCTCAGAAAAGGCGTTTAGGGTTATTTAAACCCATATTGAACGCAAGACACACAATCACACAGATTAGTGATGAAAGTAATGTGAGTACTTCACTAAATGTATCTAACCATGGGTGTTTAGATTCAATTGGTGCTAACGATAAGAACTACCCTAGACTTATTTTGACTTTCAATATGGACAGTTACACTATTGTTGACATTATTAAAAAGAACTGGGACATTTTTAAATCTAACCCACTCTTGTACAACAAATTGGGGATTAGACCTGAAATTACTTTCAGGAGAGGAAGTAATTTGAAAAGCCTGATGGAAAAATCCCCAGTTAGAGTTGCCAAAACTCCCGGGACTTTTAAATGTCAAAATTGCAACAGGTGTAGTAGTATACTTGAAACTAATAAATTTACGATTAATGGTAAAACTTTTAGTTTGAAACACAGGACAAACTGTAATTCTCGTATGGTAGTGTACTTAGCTATGTGCCAACAGTGTCCAGGGTTCTACGTAGGTAAGACCGAACGTAGACTCCAGGACTGAATCTATGAACATCTTTACGCTATTAGGAAGAACAAATTAGAGAATGCGCTAGCTAAGCATATTTCTCTATTTAATGATCATAATTTTAAGTTTATCATTATTGACCAAATTATTGACAACGTACAAGGAGCTCCCTCTCAATTGTTGCTTGAAGAGAGAGAGCTTTTTTGGCAAATTAAACTTAATTCTTATGCTTTTCCAGGTCTTAATGACCAATGTTCAATTAGTTGTATATTAAAATTAAAAAGTTTAAGAAGGTGAATTTTGTTCTAAATTTAAGTCTATATTTTGGAATTAAAGTGAGTATTTAATTAGACAGCCCCATAATTTATTAAGACAAGACAAGTTTTAGATTTAGGCTTAGATTAAATTTTTTTTCGTTATTAATATACTGTTATTATAGTTTTTACTATATTGTATTTATTAATTACCTACTAGTACTGAGGTTACAGGACTTCTCTGTTTGAATAATGTGCTGTTTGTCTACTAACATGTTCCTGAGGTTGTAATTATCAGCGTGTCACTTTAAGAGCTGATTAGGAATCTTTGATTTGAATTACTGTTTCTAACACAGAACTATAAAAGTGGTGTGTTTAAATTAAGTTTTTATAACTTCTGAGGAAGTCTACTGAATCAGTAGACGAAAAGCGCTTAAAGTTTATTAAAGTGTTCTTTGGCTTTTACTTGCTGTGAAAGATTTGGTGATTTAACCAGGTTACTTGGACATTCTACCATTCCCGTTGGGTTGCACTTTTTGTTTTTTCTGAGTTTAATTGTTTTATTCGAGTTGAGGTAGGGGAGGTTAACAGACAAGACAAACAAGACAAATACAGGGGTGCAGTATGACATATGTGGGGGGGAAACACAATTGACGGGGACGGATGTTTGGATATCATGAGCCCATGAGCCCACAGATGTCAACAGTGGAACTGAGATCCCCACCCATGGGCAGTTGCCACTGTGCCTTCACTGCCCAGAATGGGGCTGTGCTGGGGGCTGTGTAGGATGGGCAGGCACACCCGTGAGTTGCGCCACCCATGCCTCAAGCTGGCGTAGGGTTTCAAGCACAGAATGCCTGATCTCGCTACGCACCACAGACCGGACACTTTGTAGGGTGAGTGGATGTTCTCCTCCGGTCACGCTTGCAGAGAGGGGATGAGCCCCATCCCCTGCAGCGCTTCCACCCGAAGGTGGCACAGGGCCACCGGAGGAGGTTCTGGCCTGGGCACTAGTGCCAGGTGCACTCGCCAGCTGAGGTGGGAGAGGTGGGTCCGCTGGAACCCACCTTCCCTGTTGTCCTATGTTTAGCAATATTTTATGACATTTTGGGTTAGTAACAAACAATACCATTCAAAATTAGTTGTAACAGCATGCATCAGTATTCCCATTAACCAAACACCCATGAATTCCAAACATTGAACAGCAAGCATAACACATGCATATTTTGAACAACAGTGCACAATCCAACAGCATGCAGGGTTGATTGATGGCAACAGGCCATCAGGTTTGGATATATGAACAGGGCACATGCATCAATGTACATGCAAATATGTATGAACCAACAGGACAAATGTCCATGGGAATTAATTGTGAATACACATACCCAGTTTGGTGTGAAATGGCATTATTTGTGAAAATAGGGTAGGGTGAAGAAATATTTCATTAACAACTTCAACTACCTATACATTTGCTGTACATTTCTAGTAGCTGCATATATATATATATATATATATATATATATATATATATATATATATATATATACCCTACAGGTCTTAGTACAGTTTCCTATATGCAACCTTAGGAATGTTGGTGATGGGAATGTTACTGCTACATTAATATACATTGCATTTTTATTCATACACGTTCATATCTGGCTGTGTTCAGGTATAGCATCCTGCTACATTTGATTTATATGGCTCTAGACAACTGTGGATGTTCAGTATTTCATACAACCATATTATCTCCATATTGCAAGGGTACAGCAACATATCCAAATTGTGGGACAGACACATTCCAGCTTCAGTACTTTATTACAAACATTTCACTCTTTGGTTGTGGCTGTCTCATTCATTTCATTATGTACTGCCTGCAGTATAACTTTATTCAAGACTTATTACAGCTTTCTTGGTCGATTCATACCTCTTTCTCACACTCTCACTTGTTTTATTTTTACAATTCAAGATGGTACTTAATTCTAGGCATTATTAACATTTCTTACTTGGTTACAACAATCCTTTCCAACAGACTCACTTGTTTCATATGGCAGATTTTAAAAGGGGATGTATTTGACACATGTCTATCGTCTTTAGCTTGTTTACCAGTAATTTTCAGGCTGAAGCAAGTTATCTGATATTACAATACAGGTGGAAAATCTTTATTTCAGACTTGTTTAATTTTTATTTCTGGATTACAGGCTGCATCACTTATCTAATCATACAGTACTAGCAGAATCTTTCTTCTAGTGTTATTTGAACTTTATTAATATGTAACAACACTGAACTCTTTTACAAGCTGTCTCACTTATATTCTATAACAATTACAGCAAAATAATTACTAACCTGCCTGGTGGCGCAACCGCACCAGCCTATCATTATAGGCTCGCCGATTCACGGAACGCACACCTGCAGCTGTAATATAAATGAAGTAATATTGGAACATACATCTCCATAATATCAGCTAGGATTATTTCTTACATACTTAATTACATGGATACTTACTCAGTAGTGGGGCGTTGGGCATTTGCCGGGCCTCCTGGATCCAACAGTTCAGTTGGTCCTGCTTTCATCTCTTCATGTCCGCATGGTGGTGACAGACCTGTTCACCAGTCCTTGGTATGCCTGTGGCACTGGTGAGATCATGTGCCAACCGGATCCATGCCTCTGCCTTGTATGCACCCCAGAGAACCTGGCCCTGCATGAGTTGAGCCTCATGATCGTGGACTAGGAGCCAAACCATATATTTGGACTCCTCAACACCCCACCTCTGTGCTCGGAAGTGACTGCCCTCTCCTACACCTGCCATCCTGACTGCAAATAGGTTCCACAATCAGTTATGCTGTGTATTCCCATCTATGGGGCTTATATATGCCGTTTTTCCCGCACTTATCTGTGATTGGCCATTTTGGAAATGTATCAGCTTAAAAAAATCTGCTTTGCCATGCTTCTATTTCCATTCATTCCTATATATATGCTAATACTGCATTTCTCAGTACAACTGTCATGGCTTAGTGGTTCAGTACTTTGACTATGATGCACAGTATTCTGGGTTCGAGCCTGGGCATTGCTTTTTTTATTTTACTACTGTCTAGACAGGCTAGGAGGTGTGTGTCTGTATAAAGGCGGCTTTGATATAGCTTGCTCAATGTTGCTCGCCGGTAAGCCAGTTGGTGCACTGCGCAGCTCCGCGCAAATGGCTTATGCTGGTTAATGCGTTATTTGGCTATGAGCACGCATATTACGCTGTGTGAAGCATTGCTCAGCTACGGGCACACAGTTTCAGCGTGTTAAAGTGCTGCTCAACTCTGGGCACTCATATTACACCTGTTAAACCACTGCTCACCTCCGGGCAGTCATAGTCAGCTTGTTAGAGCGCTGCTCAGCTATGGGCACTTATAAAATTTTTTTTTTTATTGTGTCAGATTTCTTCAAAAATACATGGCCCATTTCATTACATTTTACTTAAATTATAGTTTAATATATATATATATATATATATATATATATATATATATATATATATATATATACATATACATATATGTCAGGGGATTGTTTCGTGCTTATTTCACTAAAAATAGAAAATGATGTCGTTGGGGCTCGAACCGTGACTATCTTCTCTTTGGCCAAGGTCTCTACCACTATGCTATTGCTATTTGGCTTAATTTGCATATTTAGATCTTATATGCTTTTTCAATGACTGCTAACTGTGGCTGAGCGAAGGGCACACCTGCGCAAACGAGCGCAATTACGGGCAAACATTTTTGAAATTATAAAAAAAAAATTAAACTGTTGATTTTTACATTTTACATTACAGTTGGGTTTACAGTCTGTGGGGGCATGTGTGGTGTTGTGTTTCTTGACATTTCCACGGACTCGCTCGTGGGAGTTTACTTTCAGGGCTGTGACTCTTCTGGGGGCGTGTCCCTTTGCAGAACTCGGCGTGCGTACACGCCCCCTATTTTCCTACACGAACCGTGTTAGCCTAGGGTATGATTCAGTATGCCCTCATGAATATGCATGGCATGCTGACGTCACACCGTTTAACTGCAGCCTCCATTTAAGACATATTAACTCTTACACGGAGGTTTTGTGAATCCTGCCCACTGTCTCCCTTTTCTTTTTCAGGAAACACATACATCCTGATACTATTTCGTCTAGATCTGTTCTCAAAGTCTTCTATTTTTTTCCCAGAAAAAAATTGTTTTGTTTCTGAAGAAATTCAGTGTTATTCTCATTTTCAAGAAATCTTCCATCAAAATCAGACATTGCCTCTTCTATACTCAAGATTTGTGATGACTGTTGTTTAAAAAATTCACTCAGCACTTCAACTTGTTTTTTTATATTCATCTTTAAAATTGTTCATTTTGCTCAGTAGTTTATCTGCCTTTCAGATAACTCACTGATTTTACTTAATATAGCCTGTATGTCTTTTTTCATAGTACTGTCCTGTACATGGGCTTAGAGTGCCTCATTCTGAGACAATTGGTTCTTTCTAGTTTTCTTGATAGGAAAAAGCAATTAACGGAGTTTCAAATGTGCCATTTTTGCAGTAAATGTTTCAGCAAATGTTCAACTATAACTTTATCAAGTTTTGAATCATTGTATTTGAGTTTTTTAGTAAACATCTTATCAGAGGTGTTAAAATGAAGCTGAGCAAAAAAAAAACAAATAGTGCTATTAACTGCTCACAATCATGGCCAAGCCTGGCTGCTCTGCAGACCCATTCAGTCCCTTGATGAGAAAGCTGAGGTTCATTCATATCCTGGTGGTGGGGATCAAGAGAGCCAGAAGTGGCAGCTGTCACCAATACACACTGAATAACTTGGTGTTTGCTGTAAAACCTTAGTATCTCTATTTGCTTGGCCAGTCATGTCCAAGGGGCTGTTATGCAATGTGCCCTGTGACTGTTATGCACTCATCTGTGTATGTAATAATCTGAGGCTCTGCCCCTCTTGTAAGCCATATCTCTGTGTGAATCCCATTCTCCACTGAGACTTTAATAATGCAGAATGTGTAAAACACATGGTCCCAGCACTTCCAACTGAGAATAGGTGAGCATTTTGACCCCAATCATTCCTCTTCTTTCCCATGTCAGCGCCATCAAAACTTAGAATAAATGTTAAGACGTAGGCAATGAGGGGATTTACAGCATGCTACTCAAGTGCCCAGCCTATATAGGAAATCCCAAAGCCTGTTTTATTTTCAACCCAAAATATACTGATGAAAGAAATAGAATGTTAGCTGTTATTATATTGTAATGATAACAAATAAGGTTGGAAGCTAGATCATAAACAAATTTATGGAGCTTACAGACATTTCTGGAAGAGAAGACTGTAACTTTCTAATATTTACATACATTGAATGCCGCTGTATAAGTAACTGACCAGTGCAAGCTGTAACAGACACTGGATGCAGCTGTAAAAGTACCTGACCAGTGCACGGTGTAACATACATTGGCTACAGCTGTATAAGTACCTGACCAGTGTAAGTTGTGACATACGTTGGATGCAGCTGTATAAGTAACCGACCAGTGCAAGTTGTGACATACATTGTATGTAGCTGTATAAGTAACTGAACAGTGCAAGGTGTAACATATGTTATATGCAGCTGTATAAATACCAGACCAGTGCAAGTAGTAGCATACATTGAATGCAGCTGTATAAGTACCAGACCAGTGCAAGGTGTAACATATATTGGATGCAGCTGTACCAATTCAAGGTGCAACACACATTGGATGCAGCTGTGTAAGTCCCTGACAAGAACAAGGTGTAACATACATCTGATACAGCTGTATTATAAGTACCACACCAGTGCAAGGTGTAACATATATTGAATGCAACTGTATAAGTACCAGCACTGACAGCTTCTTCACAAAGAGGTGCTAAACATCTATGTGATGTGTTGAAGATTGAGTTTTGTATTTAGCAGTCTGAATTTTTGACAGCTGTAGTCTTTAGCCTCAGATGTATAAGAAAGCATATCTACACAAAGCAACCATTAGATTTGGTAATAGTAGTGTTATTCTATTCTTATTTATGACTTTCCATTTAAAACTAAGACTCAACAGTAGCAAAAATTTTTTTTTTTTAATTTTCTGTGTAGCAATTAATGTAGTTGAAAAGAAATATGTATTATGCAAGAAAGTGTGATGCTGTCTTTCTTACCTTTGAAATAGGATCATAGGAAGGTACTAGGCTATTGGCTCTAAGGCCCTTACAAACCCAGCCAAGAATTAGCCCATGTTCTGACAAGTCAACAGCCAATCCCATGTCCAAAAGGACACAGGTACAATCCCAGGGGTGTATTTTCTGTTCCCCATCCAGTTATCCAGGTTGCGCTTAAAAAGGGTTAATGAGGTACTCTGCGTGATATGGAGAGGGAGTCTATTCCGCAGAAGGGAAATCTCTGGAACACAAATCTGTCCCACCAACAATTCCAGTTGATGTCACATACCAGGTTGAGGTTGTGCGTGAGGGGGAAATTGAGTGGAGCTTGACTTGTGGATAGGCAGCAGTCCCATCATGGTAGAATCTGAGATTGCTTTGCATGGCAGACAGAGGTCACCTCTGAGGAGTATGTATGAGACTGAGTAGATGGACAGGGCTTTTAGCCTATCTGTATGAGGCCCTGGATTCTCCTGGTGAGGAACCTCTGTGGTCTCTCAAGATGCTGCATATGCTTTGAGAGGTACATGCCTAAAGGGGTGTTGTACTCAATAATGGGTGTTATAAGGGAAGAATACAGGGATGTTATGACCTCCTTGTCCCTGGATGAGGTATCCTTCTTAATAAGGTGGGTCATGTAGAAAGCTTTCCATACAATGGAAGCAGTATGGTAGTCAAAAGTTAGTTTGCAGTCAACCTGGGTGCCCAAGTCCCTCATGACTGATTGCATGTTTAGGATCTTGTTATTAATGTGATAATTTGTGGGGAACCACTCTCCCCAAAGGGGATGATGATACATTTTTTGGCATTCAGTTTGAGGCCATGTTTCTGGCACTAGTCATTTGTTTGGGTGAGACCCTCCTGGAGGATGTTTACATCACTAGGGGAATTGATGACAGTTCCCAGCTTGTAGTCATAGGTTCATAGGTAGGCACTAGGCTATTAGTCCAAGGGCCTGTGTAAGCCTAGCCAACAAGGTTCCCTGGCTTACGCCACCCAAGAAAGTTATTTTCCTGTGCCACTGTGGAGCAGAGACACAGAAATGATCCCCGGTGTGTATTTCCTATTTCCCATCCACTCAACAATATTCTTCTTGAAGAGTGCTAATGAAGAACTTTGCTTGACAAAGATGGGTAGCCTCTTCCAGAGTATGGGAAGTCTCTGTGACAGGAATCTATCCCTCCAGCATGTCCTGTTTATTGTGGTGACAAGGTTTAGGTCCTTAGAGCGTGTAACTTGGAGGGATTGGGATTTCTTTAGTAGTAGCATGTCCAACAGCTCTGGGTTTGACATAGCTTTATATGTTAGGCAGAGATCACCTTGGAGTAGGTGTATGCTATGGAGTAAAGCTGGAGTTTTTTGAGGCGGTCAGTGTAGGGCATTTGTTTGAGGCCAGTAATCCTCTTTGTGAGGTACTTCTGTGGCCTTTCCAGCCACTGCAGATGTCTTGTTAGATACATTCCAAAAGGGGCATTGTACTCTATAATGGGTCTAATGAGTGTCGACTAGAGGGGAACAATGACCTATTTTTTCCTGGATGAGAACCCTTTTATGATGAGGTGTGCCACGTAGAAGGACTTCCTGACTACTGTGGCGATGTGACTATCAAAGGAGAGACTACTGTCCACCTGGGTCCCAAGGTCTCTTATCACACATTCAGAAATTAAGTAGATTCCTGCCAATGTGGTAGTTCACGGGTACAGAGATTTTACCAAAGGGGATGACACTGCACTTTTTGGCACTGAGCTTGCGGCCATGGCTCTGACACCAGGCATTTGTCTCAGCGAGGCCCTTCTGTAGGATGTCCACATCATTTAGGGACTTGACTATGGCTCCTAGTTTGCAGTCATCTGTGAACTTCATTAGCCAGAGGCCTTCTGTATTAGCCTGTACTTCAGATAAGTAGATACCAAACAGGAGAGATCCCAGGACGGAACCCTGAGATACTCCACTTGTCACTGCTTTGAGGTCAGATTTGGAGTCTGCAACTTTTACAGTGTGGGTTCTGTCAGTGAGCCACTTGGCAACCCATCTTGTGACGTAGGGATTTATACCTAGTTTAGTGAGTTTAGCTATAATTCCATAATGGGGGATGGTGTCAAAAGCCTTGGCGAGGTCAAGATAGGCTGTGTGAACCACCTTACCCTCATCTACAGCTTTGGTGACTGCCTCAAAGACATTGCTCAGGTTCAAGAGGCATGATTTGCCTTTCACAAACCTGAACTGGGTGGGATCCAGAGTTTGGAGGTTACCAATGTCTTTGTTTATGAGTTCCATGATGATACATTCCATGGCCTTGCAGACCAGGCTCATCAGTCTAAGAGGTCGATAGTTCCCAGGATCAGTGGTGGCTCCCCCTTCATGGAATGGGATAACTGTTGCTGTGCGACATTCAGAGGGCACAAAGCCTGATGTGAGGCTATTATTGAACATGGTGCTTAAGTGGGGAGCTAGTTCATTCTGAACTTCGTGTAAAATGCAGCCTGGGATGTTGTCCGGTCCCATGGATGTTGTGTTTTTGGCTTTAGAGTGTGCAGTTTTTACCTGCATAGTTGTGATTACAGGGACTCTGCATTCTTCCTGTATCAATATGGGCCCTTTAGGGGTGAGGTGGGTAAAGTTAGCACTGAACCTATCTGCCAGGATGTTGGCAATATCAGTTGGTTCTGTAATTTTCGTGCCTTTGTGCTGTAACTCAGAGTAGATCTGTGTGTTGCCATTGAGATTCTTGACATAGCTATAGAATGCTTTGTGGTTGTCCTTAGAATTAGCATCGATTTTGTTTTCATAGCTAGCTTTGGAGGATCTTATAAGGGATCTCAGCTTCTTACTGAGACTGACCAGGGAGGTCCTCCACTCATGGGATTTTACTCTCTTTTGCAACAGTTTCTTCCTTCTGTTGTACAGTTTGTTTATGGCAGGGGGCCACCAGATTGGCTTCCTTTTGTTGGAGGATAGTGTCTTGTTTCTGTTTGGGATAGCACGATCCATGCACTCGTGTAAGTGCTTATAGAGTGCATTTGTGTAGGATTCAGCAGTTGTAACTGTATTGTCCATCTGCATGGGTGTCATGAAGTTCACCACTTCTGTCTTAAGAAGCATAAAGTTGGCTTTGGAGAAATTTTTTACCGTCGTTTCCTTAATGGGGGGGTGGAGGCAGGATGTGGATATCAAGGGTGATTAGCTTATGGTCGGATTGGACCAACGAGGAGTTGACTTCAGGTGTGGAACACCTATCACTCATGCTGGTAATGACTAGGTCTAGGATATTGTTGCCCTTGGTGGGGGTGTGGATAAGTTGATCCAGGTCATTGGAGTTTATGAATGCCAGAAAGCGTTGAGCTAAGGAGTTGGTACATGAGTAGTTTTCCCAGTTAATGGTGGGGTAGTTGAAGTCACCCATTATTAGGGTGTTTGGTTGAACCCTAATATTTTCTAGTACATCAAGAAAAGAGGAGTGGGAATCCTGGGGCATGGTGGGGGATCTGTAGCAAGCTACAATTTGGATTGCAGTATTGCCCAGAGTTAGTTGCACTTGGATAACCTCGGATGCATTATTTATACAATTTGGATTGCAGTTTTGCCCAGAGATAGTTGCACTTGGATAACCTCGGATGCATTATGCTGACCAACTAGCCTGGAGGTGTGGATATCCTTAATAAATATGGACACACCTCCGCCTTTGGTGTTTCAGTCCAGGTTACATGGCCGAAAAGTGTGGTATGAGTTATAGCCTGGTAGTGCAGGGGTACTCTCTGGACCCTTGAACCAGGTCTCAGTCACTGCACAGATATCGATGTTCTCCATTTTAAGAAGTGCCTCGAGTGAGTGCATTTTGAGATTTAGACTTCTAGCATTGAGCATTACCCTCAGTTTTTGCTTGCCTTTTCCTGGTATGGTGGTGAATTTGTTATTTGAACCTTGCCTAAAGAAGGCACTATATGGGGCAGCAAGAGCCTTAGCCAGTATCCAGAATCACAGGGGTGACAGGTGCAGGCCATCTTTGGCAAAGCATGGTGGTCTGTTGACCATGTCATCCCAAGCAGACAGATACTGGAACCCCTTAGAATGACACCAGAAGCTTAGCCAATTGTTGAAGTCAATCATTTTGTCCTTGTATTGCCGTATCATTATGGGCAACGGCAGAATGCTACTCAGGGCTAGGGTCATGCCTGCCTGGGCTATAAGATTGGAGAGCTCTTCCATGTCTCTTTTCATGTAGTCCAGGGAGGTACGTCTCAGGCCATTCACACCAACATGGACAATGACGGAGTCATATTTGTACTTGTTGTGGAGTGACCTGAGTGTGTGGGTTATGTGGCAGATCCTGGCACCCAACAGGCAGCTGACAGTAACCTTCTCCTTGTTTAGCCTGGTGAATGGGACATCAGTGTGCCTGACTATAGAGTCACCTATGACTAGTGTGTTGGGTACGTTGTTTTGCCTTATTGGCTGTGGTTGAGTGGCACACTGAGTCTGTGGGCTATGTGTCATTTGGGTTGTGTTGGGGGATGGAGGTTGCTTGCGTTTCTGCTTTGGAGGTCTCTGTTGCTTAGACATATTATTACTGAGAGCCTCAACGAATGTTTTTGTGCTACTCTGTGTGGATTTTGCTGGTGTAGATTTAGTCAGACTATGTGATGAGTGTAGTGTGGTGCAAATGTTTACCTTCTCTTCATGACTGTCAAGTTCAGTCTTGGTTGGAGAGAGCTTTACCTCCAGTTTGGCTAGATAATGCATCTCTCACAGGTTGTAGTGTTGGGTGGCAGGAGGAGATGGTTGTCTGTGTACATGAGGCAATTTCTACATTGCCTCAAGATGCTCAGATTCATCAGATAGACAGGAGAGAACACTGGGAGCTGACCATTGGACATGCCTGAATCAAAAACTATTTTCCTCTAGATAAGTGAGGAAAGTGAGTACAAGAGCTGTTTTTCTCTAAGCAAGTGAGAAAAGTGAGTACAAAAACTGTTTTCCTCTAGGTAATGAGGAAGATTGATGTTAGAGTGTGCTCAACAGTATACTAAGGTTGAAAGTAACTTTGCTGCAAATATGCAACATAAATAAGGTATAAGATAACCTTGCTTAAAGTAGAAATAGAGTTTAGTAATATGTGATCAGCATCCATACTAAATTACCATGGCTTGGAAAATAAGGAATCTACTGAATGGACATTTTTCTCTTACAGACTTAAAAACAGGATGTATCCAAGAGCAAAAGTGCAAAATCTGCTTTTAAAGAATGGACAATGACACTGTGACAGTGTGTTTCCTTAAAAACATGTTTTTCTGCATGGACAACAGGACACTGTTATCAGCACTGGCACAGGAACAGATGTTCTTATACAAAGATCCAAATAGAATACAGGATGTTCACACTGTCAGAAAAGCTGGCTTCTTATAAATTCAGTAAAAATGTGACAAGACATTGTTTAACAAGGAAGCTTAAAAATAATATTATCAAGTCAGCATTTGCATCAGCATCTGCAACAATTAGTACTGTTTCTACAGGAAGAGCAATTCTCCAAAATAGAATACCAAGAGGAAATGTATATGTATGTTCATAGGTTCATAGGTAGGTACTAGGCTATTGGCCCTAGGGCCCATACAAGCCTAACCAAAAAATGTACCCTGGCTTTCGCCACCCAAGAAAATTATTTTCCTGTGCCCCTGTCAAGCAGAGCCACAGAAGTGATCCCTGGGGTGAATTTCCCATTTCCCATCCAATCATCAAGATTTTTCTTGAAGAGTGCTAATGAGGAGCTCTGTTTGACATAGATAGGTAGTCTGTTCCAGAGTATGGGAAGTCTCTGGGACAGGAATCTATCCCTCCAGCATGATCTGTTTATTGTGGTGACAAGGTTAAGGGCCCTAGAGCGTGTAGCTCGGAGGGATTGTGATTTCTTTAAGTGGAGCATGTCCAACAGCTCTGGGTTTGATATAACTTTGTATGTTAGGCAGAGATCGCCCCTGAGTAGGCGATATGCGATGGAGTAAAGCTGTAGCTTTTTGAGACGGTCTGCATAGGGCATCTGTTTGAGGCCAGTAATCGTCTTTGTGAGGTATTTCTGTGGTCTTTCCAGTTGTTGTAGATGTCTTGTGAGGTACATACCAAAAGGGGCATTGTACTCTATAATAGGTCTAATGAGTGATGAGTAGATAGGAACAATGACCTCTTTTTTTCTGGATGAGAATCCTTTTGTGATGAGATGAGCCATGTAGAAGGATTTCCTGACCACTGTGGCGATGTGATTATCAAAGGAGAGACTACTGTCCACCTGTGTCCCAAGGTCTCTTATCACATTTTCGGCATTAAGCAGACTACCAGCTATGTGGTAGTTCATGGGTACAGAGTTTTTACCAAAGGGGATGACAATACACTTTTTGGCATTGAGCTTCAGGCCATGGCTTTGACACCAGGTATCTGTCTCAGTGAGGCCCTTTTGTAGTTTGTCCACATCATTAGGAGTTTCGATTATGGCTCCTAGTTTGCAGTCATCTGCGAACTTTGTTAGCCAAAGACCTTCTGTGTTGGCCTGCACTTCAGAGAAGTAGACACCAAACAGGAGAGGACCCAGGACTGAACCCTGTGGTACTCCACTTGTCACTGGTCTGATGTCGGATTTGGAATCCGCTACTTTCACAGTGTGGGTTCTGTCCATGAGCCAGTTGGCAACCCATGTGACATAGGGATTTATACCTAGTTTAGTGAGCTTATCTATGATTCCAGAGTGGGGGATGGTGTCAAAAGCCTTGGCGAGATCTAGATAAGCTGTGTGAACCATTTTACCCTCATCTATGGCTTTGGTGACTGCTTCAAAGAAGTCAATCAGGTTTAGGAGACATGATCTGCCTTTTACAAATCCAAACGAAGTAGGGTCCAGAGTTTGGAGATTACCAATGTCTTTGTTTATGAGTTCCATGATGATACGTACTTGCAGACCAGGCTCGTCAGGCTAATGCGGCAGTAGTTCTCAGGGTCCGTCATGGCTCCCCCTTTGTGGAGTGGGATAACTGTCACGGTGCGCCATTCAGTGGGTACAAAGCCTGAGGTGAGGCTATGATTGAACATGGTGCTTAGGTAGGGTGCCAGTTCATTCTGTAGTTTGTGTAGAACGCAGCCTGGGATATTGTCAGGTCCCATGGATGCTGTGTTCTTGGCTTTGGAGAGTGTGTTTTTTACCTGTGCAGCCGTGATTATAGGAACTTTGTATTCTTCCGGTATAGAGATGGGCCCTCTAGGGGGTGAGAGGGGGGTAAAGTTAGCACTGAACCTATCTGCTAGGATGTTGGCAATATCAGTTGGTTCTATATATTTAGTGCCATTATGCAGAGCAGATCTGAGTGTTCCCATTTAGATTCTTGATATAGCTATAGAATGCATTGTGGTTGTCTTTAGACTCAGTGGCAATTTTGTTTTCGTAGCTAGCTTTGGAGAATTTTATGAGGGATCTCAACTTCTTACTGAGGTTGACCAGGGAGTTCCTCCAGTCATGGGATTTTACTCTTTTTTGCAACAGTTTCTTTCTTCTGTTGTAGAGTTTGTTTATGGCAGAGGACCACCAGATTGGCTTCCTTTTTTTAGAGGATAACATCTTGGTTCTATTAGGGATAGCATGATCCATGCACTCGTGTAAGTGCTTGTAAAGTGCATTTGTGTAGGATTCAGCAGTCATACCTCTATTGTTCGTCTGCATGGGTGTCATGAAGTTTGCCACTTCTATCTTAAGAAATGTGAAGTTGGCTTTTGAGAAGTTTTTTACAATGGTTTCCCTAATTGAGGTGGGATGTGGATGTCTAGGCTGATTAGCTTGTGGTCGGATCTGACCAACAAAGAATTGACCTCTGGTGTGGAACACCGGTTTCCCATGTTGGTAATGACCAGGTCTAGGATATTGCTGCCCCTGATGGGGGTGTGAATAAGTTGATCCAATGCGTTGGAATTTATGAATTCTAGAAAACGTTGAGCAAAAGAGTTGGTACATGAGTAGTTTTCCAAGTTAATGATGGGGTAGTTGAAATCGCCCATTATTAGGGTGTTGGGTTGTACCCTAATACTTTCCAGTGTATCAAGAAATGAGGAGTGGGAATCCTGGGGCATGGTGGGGGGTCTGTAGCAAGCTACAATTTGGATTGCGGTCTTGCCCAGTGTTAGTTGCACTTGGATAATCTCGGATGCATTATGCTGTGCAACTAGCCTGGAGGTGTGGATATCCTTAATGAATATGGACACACCTCTGCCTTTAGTGCTTCTGTCTGGGTTAGGTGGCCGAAAGGTGTGGTATGAATTGAAGCCTGGTAATGCAGGGGTGCTCTCTGGAGCTTTGAACCAGGTCTCTGTCACTGCACAGATGTCAATGTTCTCCATTTTAAGGAGTGCCTCGAGTGAGTGCATTTTGAGGTTTAGACTTCTAGCATTGAGTAGCATTATCCTCAGATTTTGCTTGCTTGTACCTGTTACGGTGGTGAATTTGTCCTTTGAACCTTGCATAAAAAAAGGCACTATAGGGGTGGCAGGAGTCTTAGCCAGTATCTGGAATCCTAAGGGCGACAGGTGCAGGCCATCTCTGGCAAAGCATCGTGGACTGTCGATCATGTTGTCCCAGGCAGACAAATACTGGATCCCCTTAGAATGACACCAGAAGCTTAGCCAATTGTTGAAGTCAATCATTTTGTCCTTGTACTGTGGTATCATTCTGGGTGATGGCAGGATGCTACTCAGGGTTAGGGTCATACCTGCCTGGGATACAAGATCAGAGAGCTCCTCCATGTCTCTTTTCATGTAGTCCAGGGAGGTATATCTCAGGTCATTCACACCAACATGGACAATGACAGTGTCATATTTGTACTTATTGTGGAGTGACCCGAGTGCATGCATTATGTGGTGGATCCTGGCACCTGACAGGCAGCTGACAGTAACTTTCTCCTTGTTTAGTCTAGTGAGTGGAACATCAGTGTGCCTGACTATAGAGTCACCTATGACTAGAGTGTTGGGTACGTTGTTATGCCTTATGGGCTGTGGTTGAGTGGCACACTGAGTTTGTGGGCTATGTGTCATTTGGGTTGTGTTGGGGGGTGGAGTTTGCTTGCGTTTATGCTTTGGATGTCCCTGATGCTTGGGCAGGTTTTGTGCATGACTAAAATTGTATATAAAGATCTGTATGAATCCAGTTATGTTAGGGGTAGTGGTAGAGACACATTTGTCTCGAGGTAAATGTTATATCTCTCACATCATCTGTACTATATGAGAAGTAAAGTGGAACAGTACTTTAAGCTGTAACAGAAGTACGTGTGGTTTATTATAAAAGTTATTGGTTACTGCTCTTAAAGACAGGTGCTGCAAAGTATATTCTCTCATCAGTGTATATTCTGCAAGTTTCTATTGGCAACAGACTGTGAATGCAAACATAACCAGACTTTGATTTTAGCAGAATCCAGCCAGCAAAACTGAGTGTCTTAAGAAGACTTCAAATCCATCACAGTAAGCTCCATATAATTTTTCAATTGAGTGCTATAGTAATTCGTAGCTTATTTAGTGTTTACACGTTCTGAACAAGTGCTGAGCATGAATAAGAAAATTTAAGTGCTAAGACTAAGAATTTGTATCTGCACTAGATGAGTTACAGGACAGAAACAAGTGCAAATGCAGGCTTTCAAATCAGAAAGTTGAGAGAGATGGAAGAGATTGCCCAAATGGCCAATAACTACAATTTCTGGGCCAGAACCACTCCTTATGTGGTAGACAGGTTACCTAGTGCTTACCAATCCCACTGATAAGCTAGAAGGCTTCCCTCCAACACAGAAAGGCTTGGGGGGCTCAGAAACTTACATACAGTCCTGGATACAGAAAATCTGTATCTGGAACACTAGTTACAGGAAAGGTAGGAAACAGGCTTACAGTTTTTTTTTTTACAGAAAAGTAGCAAAAACAGTAGTAAAAACAATTCACATGCAGTGCAAGCTAGCACACTTGAGTATGTAGCAATATTAGACCAAACACAGTTTAAAAAATGCAATTAAATTAAAAAGGACTAAAAGCAAATGTAGAAAGAGTTTATTAGGTAGAATGTGATAAAGAGATGGGATGGGGGAGTGTCCCAGATCAAATCTACAGTGGGGCAGGCAACTGCAAAAGCCACCAAATTTAAACTACAAACCAAAAATAGGGTGGGTGGGACAAAACAGTTTCAACAGAGATCTAAGCAACAACTAACAGTACAAACTCTAAAACCAAAAAAATATACTCATCTCTGTATATTTGCAGATCAGTCTCTCGGAACAGGGAGACAACAGTTTCAACAGATATCTAAGCAACAATTAACAAACTCTATAACCAAAAAAATATATACTCAGCTCTGTATATTTGCAGATAGTTTGGAAGGCATTATCTCAGAACACAGGTTCCAGCAATCTGCAAACTTGATCAGCCCACTGGTTTTAGCTTGCACCTCAGAAAAGTATATTCCAAACAGCATAGGCCCCAAGACCAATCCCTAGAGTACACCACATGTCATGGGTCTACTGCTTGAGGTGGCTTCCCTAATTTTGACTAGGTGGGTTCTATCAGTGAGCCAGTTTGCTACTCATCTGATGACAGATTGATGCCTAGTTGAGAAAGTAAGGTCTATATTAGATGAACGAAAGTTCATCTTAGTGAACGCTCACATGAGCGAATATTGCGGAACTCGAAACCACGATTGTGAGATCGTAGTACAGCGAGGATGGGAATATTTGCCCTTTCCTCACTGTAGTGTGATCTAGGAGTTGGAATATATATTTATCAGGGGGTGAGGGCGCAGCCCCCACAATTGCAGTTTCGAGTACCTGGATATTCGCTCATGTGCACATTCGCTAAGATGAATGTTCATTCATCTAATATGGACCCGAGAAAGTATATCTATTATACCCGAGTTTGGCTAGGTGACGGTAGTCAGTGTGCACCATCTTCCCCTCATCCATGGCTTTGCTGACTGTCTCAAAGAAGTCGACCAAATTTAACAGGCATGACCTGCCTTTGACAAAAACAAACTGTGTAGGATTAAGTATTTGGAGGTTTCCTATGTCCTTGCTAATGAGGTCCATGATAATCCATTCCATGGCTTTGCAGATAAGGCTAGTTAAGCTGATGGGTCTATAATTTCCAGGATCAGTGGGCACACCACCTTTGTGCAAAGGGATGCCATTGGCTGTCTTCCACTTGGCTGTGATGAAGCCAGTACTCAGTCTTTGGTTGAATAAGGTGCCTAATGGTGCTGCAAGTTCCTGCCTGCATTCATGTAGGATGCAGCCTGGGATGTTATTAGGTCCCATGGAAGATGCACAATATTTTTTGCCTTTGAAAGGGCAGTGATGGCTTGCTCCCTAGAGATAAGGGGGGGGGGCAGGTGCTGGGAATGTCCTGGTTATACTGATGGGGGGGACAGACAGTTGAAGTCTTCACTGAACCTGTCTGCCAGCAGGTTGACTATATCTATGGTGTTTGTGTATGTGCTGTCCTTGACCACCAGTTTTGAGCAGATCTGAGTGCATCCTTTGAGACTGTGGACATATATGAAGAAGGCCAATTTGGACTCAAAATTTGCTTTGCAGGATTTCACTAGTGCTTTATTTGCTTGTTCAGACTAAGGAGAGATTGCTTCCAGTTTGGCACCTGCACCTTCTTGGTCCTGGACAGCAATTGTTTTACTTTTATTATAGAGTTTATTTATTGCAGATGTCCACCAGAAAGGTTTACTCTTCCTTGAGGAGGATGATTTTGTCCTGTTGGGTATTCTTGATTCCATACAGCTACTGTATAGGAATGCTCGTATAGTACTTTGGTGTAGGTCTGGACATTTGTGCCAGTTGCTATGGAGGTGGAGGGGGCTGTGAAGCTGTTTATGCCTTCCCTCAAGAGATTGAAATTAGCTTTAGAGAAGTTTTTATATTTGACCGTAGTGGGGGGGGGGGTCAGCAGTGATGGTGACTTCAAAATTGACCACTTTGTGGTCAGATCTTACCAGAGTGGATAGCACTGTAGATATGCTGTAGTGGCTACTCATATTGGTTAATACCAAGTCCAAGATTCTGTCACTTCCTGTGGGGATGTCAACCAGCTGTTCCAAGGCATTTTCAATGACGAAATCAAGAAATATCTGGGAATTTGTGTTTTGGCATGAGTAGTTCTTCCAGTCGATGGTTGGATAGGTAAATTTGCCCAGGATCAGGGTAAAGGTTTGAATCTTGAAAGATTGGAAGAGGTCCAGATACTGTAGGTGGAGGGGCATCCTGAGTCAAGGTTGGGGTCCTATAGCTAGCTATGATTTGAATAAGGGTCTTGTCAGTTGTTAACTGCACCTGGAATGTCTCCTGTGCATCATACATTTGACTAGCTTGGAGGTGTGCATGTCTTTAATATATAGTGAAACTCTACCTCCTTTTGCTTTGCTGCCTATGGTTTGGGGTCTTAATGTATGATAGAATGAGTAACTTGGTATGGCTGGGGTGCTCTCTGCAGCTTTGAACCAGGTTTCTGTGACTGCACAAATGTCAGCATCTTCCAGGATTATGAATCCTTGTAATTATTGCAGTTTCATGTTTAGACTCCTAGCATATAGCAGCATGACCTTTAATTTGCATTTTGAAGAACTTTTCATGGTGGTAGATTTGACCTCATGGAATGACACCAGAAACTAAGCCAATTGTTAAAGTCAGTCATTTTCTGTTTGTATTGAGGCATCATTCTAGGTGATGGTAGAATGCTGCTTTAGGCTAGGAACATACCTGCCTGGGAAAAATATTAAGCCAACTAGATTATGTCTCTTTTCATATAGCCCAGGGAGGTACATCTCAAGTCATTCACGCCAACGTGGACTATGTCATGCACTGTTTTTGTTCCTGTTGGCCTTGTGATTTATGTAAGTTAAATATAAGTTGTGTGGCATACTTGGCAAGACTGCTCTGATTAAAGAACCCTTTCACTGCCTGGAATTGCCACTTGGCACCAAGGTTCAGTGTATTACTGGCCAATGTGATACTTTTGGGGAGTGGTTTATGTAAATGTACTTCCTGGTGTACTGACTACGCAAAGTACTACTGTAGATTGAGGCTCACAGATACCTGTACTATGCAAGTATAGGATAGTACAGGGTTCCAAAGGTGTTAAGTATGTTCCATGTTCTTGTGGTGCACACCCATGCTTTCCAGTGGTTGGTGTCTATGCAGGGTGAATTAGAATCACTTCAATTTGATGAAGGTATACTATGTGTGGGTAACAGGGTTTGCATGTGTATACCAGCAGTATTTCAGTATGCTACTGTGTATGTGTGCGGGCATACACACACACATGAGTGTGTGTGACTGCTCACATGGTTGTGTGTGTATACAATGTGTGTGTGTGTGTGTGTGTGTGTGTGTGTGTGTGTGTGTGTGTGTGTGTGTGTGTGTGTGTGTGTGTGTGTGTGCATGTGGTGGGATGGAGGGGTCAGTGGCTGTGTGTGTTCTTTTATCTACCTGTGCTACAATGTTGATATTTGGAGTTCCATTAAATAGTTGTTACAACTACACACAGGAGTCATTTATAATCATACAAGTTCTTGGTTTCTGTTATATTATCTTTTTGGACTCTGAATCAAAACATAGCATTGCAGCACAAAATCATGTCATTGGTGCAGGGCAATTTGTACTGCATTGCTGTTAAATATAAATATTGGCCTTAGATTTTTTCCATTATAGCTAAGGTCTTCATAATCTTATGTTACAATTTCTGTGATTGTAGCACAAAAGTTTTAGCATCAACTGCGTTAATGTGTCATGTACCCTCATATTAAAAACACTGAATACTGATAACTGTATGTTGTAGTATATGTTCTGTATCTTCTCAGTGTAGACGTAAGTGTAGCACCTCTTGTTTTCTTTATCTTGCTTAACATTCTAAAAAGTGAGAGTAATAATTATATTAAGTATAAATTAGTTGGGTTATCCATATTTTCAGTGAATCTATTTGTATTCATCCAGGCTGTATAATCAGAATTGGGCAGCTCTGTGAGTTGGTGAAACAGTGTTAAACAAACGTCTTTTGTATTATGGAACTTAATTTACACTGATTGCAGCACAATCTGTGGTGCATTGTATTATGGAACGTAATTTACACTGATTGCAGCACAATCTGTGGTGCATTTTTTGTTACTTTTCTGTAAAATAAATTAGATTTATCAAAATTAAGAAAATTGTCAAGTTTAAATAACTGACATTCTCTTTTCCCAGATATTAAATAGCTCACAGTATGCTATACAGAATTTGGCTTAATGTTAAAACAGTGAATGCAGGAGCTTGTTTGGTGATTTTGTGATAACATGAAATTTTAATCTCTGAGAAGCTCTATCTCCCCTAGTAACCTTACCAACATGAATAGAATGCTTGAGAGCTTCAGTGCTTACATTTGTAACAATGCACACTATGAAGATTTTGCTGGGATGGAATATAAAGGAATTTATTTTTAACAGTTACTGATCAGGATTGATGTGTATCACATACAAACTGCAATATGAATTTCACTTTAAACATAGCTGTTTGTTGTTAGTTGATTTATTATTATGATTTATTTAATTACTATCCTGTTATGTTATGTTTAATTTTGTTTCTTTCAGTCAACTGTTGCATTTGAATCAATAAACAATTAAAATGAAAACTGATCTTCTCCACCAATACTAGAAAGACACGGGCACAAATACTAGCATTTTCATCCAGTTTAATTCACTGTGAACTTCTTCAGAAAAATCACAATCCACCCAAGCACTTCTTTTATAATCAATTAATAGACACATGCTTGATCACATCATAAGTCTCTAAAAGGTTTTTCCATTAAACCAATAAAATAACATTCAAAAGTATAAAACAGTTTTTTGTATGTAAAAAATAAAATAAATAAATATTAATCATTTTATAATAAAAATATGTATATGCGAATATATAAAGAAATTATTATTTCATGAACAAAAAACACTTGATGCTAATGGTTTCATTTAAACCAGGCTTAGTGTTTGGGACAGACACTAAGCCTGGTTTAAACGAAACCATTAACATCGTGTTTTTTGTTGATGAAATAATAATTTCTCTATATATTCACATGCACATATATTTATTATAAAAAGACTGATATTTATTTATTTTATTTTTTACATACAAAAAACTGCTTTAAACTTTTGAATGTTATTTTATTGGTTTAATGGGAAAACCTTTTAGAGACTTATGATGTAATCAAGCATGTGACTATTAAGTGATTATAAAAGAAGTGTTTGGGTGGACTGTGATTTTTCTGAAGAAGTTCACAGTTAATTAAAGTGGATTAAAGCTCTAGTATTTGTGTCTGTGTTTTTCTAGCATTGGTAGAGAAGATCACAGTTTTCATTTCAATCAACTGTTGCATTAATGCAATTAAGGGCATATAACCTGTTATGATATATTTTTAAATAGCAATTTCTGCTTTTGCTTTGTCAAAAACACCTTTGTTTTCTGAGTCTAACATATTTGTTTCAATATTGTTTTGTATGCAATGACCAGTGCCAATTGAAGGGTGAAACATGTGGGCTCCTGTCCTAGGCAACAGTTTCTTGGAGGTGCTAGTCACCGGACTATTTAATAATATGTTTAAGAATTTTGGGGGACATTTTCATAAAAAAGTATCTAACATTTCATTTTTCTTCCTCCTTTCAATGCCCTTTCAGCATGTGAGATTAAAGTGTATTTTGCATGCCACGCCCTTACTGCACCTCAAAATTACAATTACAATAACAAACGTCTAACTATATGAATACAAGTGTCTAAAACATTTACATGCATGTCTGAGATCACAAAAGAATGTCTTAGACACTGACAAATTTTGAATAAGCTTCATCTGTTCTGAGAATGGCTTTGGTAGTGCATTTGAAAAATTCTGCTTTATAAATACATCAGCTGCACAAGGAAAATATATGAATGCAATATCACAAGAACATGATAATTCATATCTAGATCATTAAGAATGTATCTCTGTACCTCTAAATTCTTCAGTATCTCTTTTATAGGTTCATAGGTACATAGGTTCATACTAGGCTATCTGCCCTAGGGCATTTATAAGCCTAGCCAGAGTGTGTTTGGCTTTCGCCACCCATTTTAAATTAATTTTGCTATGCCCTTTTTCAAGGTTAGTATACTGTGCCTCTGTCTAACAGTGACACAGAAGTGATACCAGGGGTAAACCTATGATCCCCCATCCACTCATCAAGATTCCTCTTGAAGAGAGTCAATGAGGGACTCTGCCTAACCTGGACTGGGATTTTATTCCAGAGTGAAGGGAGCCTCTGGGTTATGAATCTGTCCCTCCAGCATGTCCTATTTATTTCAGTGCTGAGGTTCAAGTCTCTCGAGCACGTAGCTCGATGGGATTTGGATTTTCTGAGGTGCAGCATGTCCATTAATTCCGGGTTGGACATGGCTTTTTATGTCAGGCACAGATCACCTCTGAGCAGGCGGTATGCCACTGAGTAGAGCTGGAGTTTCTTTAACCGGGCAGCATATGGCATCTGTTTGAGCCCTTTGATCCTCTTGGTGAGGTACTTTTGGGGTCTTTCCAGTTGCTGCAGGTGTCTGGTAAGGTACATCCCAAAAGGAGCATTGTACTCAATTATGGGCCTGATGAGGGATGAGTAAAGAGGCACAATGACCTCACCTGATCTAGATGTGAATCCCTTCATGATTAGGTGGGCTATATAAAATGTTTTTCTAACCACTTTGGCCACGTGGTTGTCAAATGAGAGATTGCTATCAACTTGGGTCCCCAGGTCCCTAATTACTTCTTCCATACTTAATGGATTAGCACCTATGTGGTAATTTGTGGGCACTTTGTTTTTGCCAAAGGGGATGATTATACACTTTTTGGTGTTTAGCTTGAGGCCGTGGCTCTGGCACCAGTTGTCTGTTTCTATGAGGCCCTTTTGGAGGATGCTTGTGTCGGCTGGAGAGTCAATTATAGCGCCCAGTTTGCAGTCATCTGCGAACTTGGTCAGCCACAGTCCTTCCGTGTTGGCCTGTACCTCCGAGAAATATATACCGAACAGGAGAGGTCCCAGGACTGAGCCTTGTGGGACACCATTTGTAACTGGTTTGGAGTCTGACATGTCTCCAGCAATTCTAACAATGTGGGTTCTGTCCTTGAGCCAGTTTGCAACCCATCTAGTGACAAAGGGGCTTATATTTAAGCTGGTGAGCTTATTTATAATGCCCGAGTGGGGTATTGTATCGAAGGCTTTTGCGAGGTCCAGGTAGGCTGTGTGGACCACCTTCCCCTCGTCAATGGCCTTGGTGACTGTTTCAAAGAAATTGACCAGGTTTAAGAGGCAGGATCTGCCCTTAACAAAGCCGAACTGGGTAGGATCCAGTGTCTGTAGGTCCCCAATATCTTTTTTTATGAGGTCCATGATGATCCTTTCCATAGCTTTGCAGACCAAGCTAGTCAGGCTTATGGGGTGATAGTTTCCAGGATCCGTTGAGGCACCACCTTTATGGAGAGGGACCACTGTTGCTGTACGCCACTCTTTGGGTACATATCCTGTGGTAAGGCTGAGATTGAACAGTAGTTTTATGTTTGGGTTTAGCTCTTCTTGGAGTTCATGTAGAACGCAGCCCAGGACACTGTCCAGTTCCATTGATGCTGTGTTTTTTGCTTTGGAGAGGGCGGCTCTTACCTGAGCATCTGAGATGTCAGGAGGGCAGCACTCTGCTGGGATAGATATTTGCCCTTTTGATGGGGGGGGGGGAGAGAAGTTTGCGCTGAACCTGTCAGCTAGGGTGTTGGCAATGTCTGTGAGTCCGGTGTATTTTTTGTCATTTTGGACTAATTCTGAGCATATCTGGGAATTCCCACCCAGGTTCCTAACATAACTAAAGAAAGCCTTGTAATTATCCTTAGTGTCCTGTGCACTTTTTCTCTCGAAGCTGGCCTTAGACGATTTTATGAGCGCCCACAGTTTTTTGCTAACACTGATCAGAGATGCCTTCCCTTTTTGGGATTTTGCTCTATCATGTAGTAGCTTCCTCCTTCTATTGTATAGTTTGTTTATGGCTGGGGTCCACCAGACAGGACGTCTGCCTTTGGAGGATTGGGTCTTGGTTTTATTTGGGATTGCATGATCCATGCATTCCTGAAGGTGTTCATAGAATGCGTTTATAAAGGATTCTGTGGTCTGGGCCGTATTTTCTACAGGCCTGGGGGCTTTGAAGGATTCCACCTCAGTTTTGAGGAGTGTGAAATTTGCTTTAGAGAAATTTTTCACTGTGGTTTTCTGGGCAAGGGGTGGGTCGGGATGTGAATATCCAGTGAGATTAGTTTATGGTCTGATCTTGCCAGTGAGGGATACACTTCTGGTCTGGAACATAGAGTCCCCATGTTGGTGATGATCAGGTCCAGTATGTTTTCCCCTCTTGTGGGAGTGGTAACAAGTTGTTCCATAGCTTTTGAGTTTATAAATTCTAGGAACCTTTGAGCTAGGGTGTTGGAGCTAGAGTAATGCTCCCAGTCTATGTTTGGGTAGTTGACGTCACCCAATATAATGGTGTTTGGAGAGACCTTCATATTTTCCATTGTTCTCAGGAAGGCTGAGTGGGGTTCCTGGGTTTGGGAGGGTGGTCTGTAGAAGACTATAAACTGGAAGGCAGTTTTACCCACTGTTAGTTGCACATGGATAGTCTCTGATGCTTCATGCTGTGCCACCAACCTGGAGGTGTGGGTATCGTTGACGAATATTGATACTCCCCCTCCTTTTCTGGTTCGGTCCAAGTTTTGGGGCCGAAAGGTATGGTATGAGGTATAACCTGGTAGTGCTGGGGTGCTCTCGGGAGCCTTGAACCAGGTTTCTGTTACTGCACAGATATCGATGTTCTCCATGCTAAGGAGAGTTTCGAGTGCATGCATCTTGAGGTTTAGACTTCTGGCGTTGAGTAGCATTACTCTTAGTTTCTTATCCCTTGTGATACCTATGGAGGTGGGTTTGTCTTTTGAGCCTTGCCTAAAAAAGGCACTATGGGGGTAGCAAGAGCCTTTGCCAATATCCGAAAGCCCAGGGGTGACAGGTGCAAGCCGTCCCTAGCGAAGCATCGTGGCTTGTCGAGCATGTCATCCCAGGCTGACAGGCATTGGATCCCCTTTGAATGACACCAATACTTAAGCCAGTTGTTGAAATTGATCATCTTGTCTTCATATTGTGGCATCATTCTTGGTGAGGGTAAGATGCTACTCAAGGTCAGGGTCATACCTGCCTGGGCCACATGCTCAAAGAGCTCCTCTATGTCCCTTTTTATGTAGTCCAGGGAGGTACGTCTCAGGTCATTCACACCAGCATGGACAATGACTGAGTCATATTTGCACTTGCCTTGGAGTGACCTGAGTGCTTGTGTTATGTGGCGGATCCTTGCGCCCAACAGGCACCTCACCGTGACCTTCTCCTTGTTCAGCCTGGTGAGCAGGACATCAGTGTGCCTGACGATCGAGTCACCTGTTACAAGTGTATCAGTTGTGTTGTTTAGCCTTAAGGGCTGTGACTGTTCGGCACACTGGCTTTGTGAGCTATGTGTTGCACGTGTTTTGTTTTGGGGTAGCGGTTGCTTGGGTGTCTGCTTTGGAGGTCTCTGCTGCTTATGCAGATTTTTATTTAGAGCCTCCGAGTATGTTTTTGTGTGTTTATGTGTTTGGTTTACTGTCATGGTAGGTCTATGTGAGACTGGAATTGTAGTGAGTGTGGTTTCCTTTTCCTCCTGACAGGTTTCGCCAGTACTGAGTTGAGAGAGCTTAGCCTCCAGTTTGGCTATATGGTTGCATCTCTCACATGTGTTGGAATTTGTTGGGAGGAGGAGAGGGTTGTCTGTGTACATGAGGCAGTTGTAACATTGCCTCAAGTTTCCCAGATTCACCAGCTGGACCAGAGAGGAGATTGACAACTGACCTTTGGACATGCTAGAATAGTATTGGGAATTCCTTTATAATTGAAAAAAAGGGCCAATGGGGAACAAGGTACTCAAGGGGAGTTTGTGAGGGTGTAGTGCTTTTAATTTTTTAGTGCTGACTTATATAATTGCTTTAGTGAGCAAGTGCCAGGTAACTTAAATGCAACGTGTTACAGGTAACTTAAATGCAAAAATGACAAACAGTAACTTTCTTTCAAGTGAAACAAGGAAATAAGTACAGTAAGCAATGCAGATGTCACTAGGGATCCACAGAAGCACTGAAAAGCCACGTTTTAGGTGGAATTAGCATTTCAGGGAAATAACAAGCAAACAAGCATATAAACAAAGCTAGATTCAGCAGGCCTGGATCTAGTCTATGCTACAGCAAACAAGGTGTACCAATTTCAGTAAGAAACAGTTCAAATATGCAGGCACTATAAGCCTTTAACCAGAAATTCCCAGCTCAGAAGGGCAGAGTCCAGCCTCTCCTCCCACAAGAGTGCAGACCACAAACCTTCTTAATGTAAAATAACTGGCCTGATGCCCAAGTGCTTAAACCAGAACTAATACACTTTTAGAATAACAGACACTGAGCCCTCAGTCAGCAGTTCCCAACTTAGAAGGATGTAAGCTACTTGTCCTGCCACCACAGTGCAGGTCACAAACCTTCCTAATGTAAAACAACTGGTCTGAGCCCAAGTGCTTAATCCAAAAGACTTAGAATGATAGCTACACTTTAATCAAGTTACTACCAAGCAGTAATAAATACAATTGAATACTTTAAAGAATGCCTGGATTAGTGCTCAAGTTATACAAACAAAGCTAGATTCAGCAGGCCTGGATCTAGTCTATGCTACAGCAAACAAGATGTACCAATTTAGTAAGAAGCAGTTCAAATATGCAGGCACTATAAGCCTTTAACCAGAAATTCCCAGTTTAGAAGGGCAGAGTCCAGCCTCTCCTCCCACAAGAGTGCAGACCACGAACCCTCTTAATGTAAAATAACTGGCCTGAATCCCAAGTGCTTAAACCAGAATTAATACACTTTTAGAATAACAAATACTGAGCCCTCAATCAGCAGTTCCCAACTTAGAAGGATGTAAGCTACCGATAGATACAGTTGTATATATGTGCATGTGCAGAGGTATGTGTCTCTGCCTATATCCATTACGGATTAAGTAGTAATAACAATGGATACTTAATTACCTGTTATATGCAAACAAGCATTTCACATCCTAGCATACATCTGTCTGACTTTCTGTAGGTGTAATGTACTTCTTTAAGTGCATTATAACATTCAGAGTAACTACTTAAATGTAACCAAAACTCAATCCTTGTGGCATACAGATGTAAATCAAATATACTCTGTAAAGTACAACAATTTTCAGATATTAAGATCAAAATCTGTTGACAAGTGCTGGGGTGGCCCTACTTTTAGTGAATTGTTGTTTAACGTGATATGTAAGGAAGTTAATTCCATAAACAGAGGATGTCGTCTGTAATCTATCATGCCAGCAGATTATAATTATGTGTTGCTAAATGACAAGGTCCTTCATTTGATTGTGTGTATTGCTGTTAGTCTTACATAGGTGCATAGTGTGGACTTTAATGGCATGAAAGGCTATCCACAGATCACAGCAAAGGACTAAGTTTGAGACAGACTTTAGTGAGACAGCTTTTAGTCCATCAACATAGAAATTATTGTAGTCTTTCCAGCTAGGTATGCCAAAAGGAGCATTGCATTATATGATGGATCTGATATGGGAGGTGTAAAATGGAATTATAATTTCCTTATTTCTTGAGGATATGTCTTTAAAAATTTGCTGTGCCTGATGAAAGCATTTCTTGGTCATAAAAGTCATGATTTTATATGGACAGTTCATTGGCTGTGAGGTATCACAACTTCCAACATTTGACTTCATTTTAAGCGTGGTTTATTTTGTATGCTATGACTAGAGAAATCTAGTTTTTCAAACAAAATCATGCTTTTGACATTAAGCTTTAGCTTATGGTCAGTATATGAGGTATTAGTCGGAAAAATCCACCAATGAAGAATGTGTGTGTCCAAAGTGGACAGCATGATAGTCACCCACTTTGCAATTATTCTCAAATATAGTGATCCATTGTCCAGCAGTTTCTAACTTAATACTAGAAAATTAAATTTCAAAGAGGACAGGTCCAAAACTCAACCCTGAGAAACTTCAATTGTGATGTTCACGTTGGCAAAAGACATAACTCTGATCCCCTACTTTCTGTTTTCTCTCAATGAGTCTGTTGCCTATTCATTGGGTAAGGCAGGGTTTTATAGTAAGTTGTATAAGCTTGTCAAGAAAACCTACATGAGGAATTGTAAACAAAACATTACTCAGGTCCAGATAAGCAGTGTGACTGGAGTAGGCCATATTTATGGCTTCTATGACACTATCAAAAAAGTTTAGACTGAGTAGACACGATTTATCCTTAACAAAAAACAATTGATTGCATCAAAAGAATGGCATGTTCTTTAAATTATGTTTTATGACATCTGCCAATGCATTCAGTGGCTCTACAAATTATCGAAAAACAAAAAGACATATGACTGACAATATTAAACAGTATACTGAAGTTGAAAAATCTTAAACGTTAATGTGTGTATGCATTTTTATAAAATGCGTTCATATGTGTGATATCTGACTTCATTTAACTCGGATATGTAAGTTTCTGACTTCTTAGTTAACTAAGTAATATTATATTTTGAGAGTCAACACAATAATTTGAGATATAGTATTGTTAGTATATATATATTTATATCACCATTACAGGTAGAAATTCTGAAGGAAGGGAAGGGTTGAGATGTTCTAAAATATTGTCAGTCATATATGTTTTTAAAAAATGTTAGTAGCAATAATGTGGATGTGCCTTTAAGACACAAGGTTTTAATTAGAAGTGTCATGTGACAAAAAAGGTGTGTATATATTGCTTGTGTTGAAGTTTGTTCAGTTTCTGATGAAGTCTTGCCACATGTGCAAGACGAAAAGCGCTTCATTAAACTGAAAGACAATTAAACTGAGAGAGAATTTGTTTTGGTGTTTCCAAGCTGTCTTTTTGTTTTTCGCTAGTTTGTCTTACTTTGATTCCTGTCTGTTGGAGCTCTACAAATTATACTGGAGAGATTTATGTGTCTGTAATTACTCACATCTGTGGTGCTGAGGCCAGCTTTGTGTAGTGTAAACACTATAGCAATCTTCCATGTGTCTGATACACAATCAGTAAAGAGGCTAAGGATAAATAAGTTAAGAAATGGATAAATAGTGATATATTTGGAAGCAACCAGGAATGCCTTATGGATCCATGGGAGTGGTGTTTTTGGTCATAGATAGACATGTTACGACCAGATTAGGAGAGATTATAGGATGAAAAGAGGTCATGTGGATAACAGTAGGAAATAAGGGTTGAGTAGACAGGTGAAAATGGAACTGAACTTGTCATCCAGGATAGTGGTGATGGTGTCAGAATCTGAAAAAGAAGAAGATTGGATACTAGCTCTGCTCAGAAATGAATAAATGTCTGAGATTTGTTGTATAGTTAAAGAAGCTGTTGTGGTTTTCTTTAGCAATTGTGGCAGTTTTTGAATGTATACGTAGCTTTACATTTTCAAATGCAGTACTTGATATTTTTCCTAACCTATTGTAGATTCCTTTTTCTGCTGAGGGTAGGTGTTTTAATTATATTCTTCAAGTAGCCCTTTAGTTCTATTATGAAATTTGGTTCTGTGAAAAATCTACTACAAGGGTTTATTCACGAAGTTTCTATCATATTTGTAGTACACAGGAGGTGTGGGGGGGTGGGGGTACACAGTACTATGCAGTGTTTATAAAGGAGTAAAAATCAAAGGTAAACACAGCATATTTTGGAAAAGGATCACTAGGGAAATGAGGAGGGTTGAAATTTGTCTAGTTTATCCAAGACCAACGGAAAGTATAGTCCTTAAATATAGTACACTTAGCAGGAGATTAGTATTAGGTCTGAGAGAGAAGATAGCAGCCTGGTGGTAAGATCTAACCATAGAGGGGGAGACACCTTGTTTGGTGCAGGCATGGCAATGATGGTGAGATGAAAGTCAGGATGTTTTACAGCCCTAATGGGATAGTAGATTATTTGATCTCAGAAACTGGCATTAACAAGGTCTAACAAGAATACCTGCCCACATCTTATCTGCATTATAGGTATGCCAGTTTATAGAATGGTTGCTAAAGTTACCTGGAACAAGTGTACTGAGTTTAATATATATTGTTTTTAAGTGATTTATGCATAAATCATGATTACTGGGAGACACATAATAGGACATATAATTCACAATCGTATAGTAGTTGGTTATGTTAAGGTAACCAAAAGTTTGAGAGCTCACGTTTAGTATCATGCTAAAATTCTAGAGAGATGATAAAATCACAGAAAAATGTGAAGATGCTCTTGCAGTTGCTGGTGGATCTGAATCTATAGTAACTTCTGAACCATTATAAAGTAGCAGTGTTATCAATACAGTGAAACTAAACTAAGAATAATACAGAGAGTCTTATCAATACACTAAAACAATGAGAACACTACAGGTATGGATATGTTAATGAGTCAATGAGGACTTATGTTTGGACATTTTCTTCTGGAAAAGGATCACTAGGGAAAGGGGGAGGGTTGAAATTTGTCTAGTTTATCCAAGACCAATGGAAAGTATAGTCAGTGAGGACTTATATTTGGATATTTTCTTCTTTAAACACCTTGTGTTAAGTACTGCTACATTAATAGGTTCATAGGTTCATAGGTTCATACAAGGCTATCTGCCCGAGGGCATTTACAAGCCTAGCCCATCGTTTTGTGGCTTACGCCACCCCTTTAGTATGGGGAACTATACCCATTATTTTGCTGTGCCTCTGTCGAGCAGTGACACTGAGGTAATCCCTGGGGTATATCTGCGATCTCCCATCCATTGGTCAAGATTTCTCTTGAACAAGGCCAGCGAGGTGCTCTGCCTCACATGTACCGGGATTTTGTTCCACAGCATAGGGAGTCTTTGGGTGATGAATCTATCCCTCCAGCACGTCCTATTAATAGCCGTGTCGAGGTTTAAGTCTCCGCCCTTGTGGCTCTGATGGATCTAGATTTTTTAAGGTGAAGCATATTCATCAAATCTGGGTTTGACATGGCCTTGTATGTTAGGCAAAGGTCACCTCTGAGCAAGCGGTAAGTGACTGAATAGAGCTGGAGTTCTTTCAGTCGGGCAGCATAGGACAGATTTTTGAGACCCTTTATCCTTTTGGTGAGGAACTTTTGTGGCCTCTCCAGCTGCTGCAAGTGTCAGGTCAGATACATTCCGAATGGGGCATTGTACTCAATCATTGGTCTGATGAGTGATGAGTAAAGGGAGACTATGACCTCCCTTGATCTAGATGAGAATCCCTTCATGATAAGGTGGGCAATGTAGGAGGTCTTCCTAACTACTTTAGCTACATGGGTGTCGAATGACAGACTACATATCAACCTGGGTCCCCAGGTCCCTGATAACTTCTTCTGTGCTCAGTGGATTGCCACCTATTTGGTAGCTAGGGGTAACCTTGTTTTTCCCGAAGGGTATGACTATGCATTTTTTGGCATTTAACTTTAGGCCGTGGCTCTGGCACCAGTTATCCGTTTCTGTGAGACCCTTCTGAAGGATATCTGTGTCAGATGTGTTTTCTACTATGGCGCCCAGTTTGCAGTCATCTGCAAACTTTGTCAGCCATAACCCTCCTGTGTTTGCTTGTACTTGGAAAAGTAGATGCCAAACAAGAGTGGGCCCAGGACTGAGCCCTGTGGGACACCACTTGTGACAGGCTTTGAGTCTGACATGGCGCCAGCAACTCTGACCCTGTGGGTTCTGTCACTCAGCCAGTTTGCAACCCATCTTGTGATGTATGGGTTAACATTTAAGCTGATGAGTTTTTCAATGATACCCGAGTGAGGTATTGTATCGAAGGCCTTAGCCAGATCGAGGTAGGCTGTATGGACTGCCTTTCCCTCATCAATGGCTTTGGTGACTGTTTCGAAAAGTCAACCAAGTTTAAAAGGCATGATCTGCCTTTGACAAAGCCAAACTGGGTTGGATCCAAAGTCTGCAAATTCCCTATGTCTTTATTTATGAGGTCCATTATGATCCTCTCCATGGCTTTGCAGATAAGGCTTGTCAAGCTAATGGGCCGGTAATTTCCAGGGTCGGTGGAGGCACCGCCTTTGTGAAGTGGGACCACAGTTGCAGTGCGCCACTCCCTGGGTACGTATCCAGAGGTAAGACTTTGATTAAACAGCTGTCCTAGCTGTGGGTTTAATTCCTCATTGAGTTCGTGGAGCACACAGCCGGGGACACCATCAGGTCCCATGGATGCTGTGTTTTTTGCTTTGGAGAGAGCAGTTCTCACTTGGGCGCTGGAGATGTTTGGGGGGCTGCAATCGTTTGGTATAGATATCTCTCCTTTTAGGCTGAACTGAAATGTGCTATGCTGATACATCTACAGCAGCAGATGGACTATGCCTTAAAAAGCAGTAACTGTTTGCAAATATTTTAGTTGCATGTGTAAGCTATGAGGGGATTGATACAGTCCATCTCTAGGAAAGAAGGTTAATCTTTCAGCCGTCTTCTCCCAAACTGAAACACACTGAATTCCCTTAAAATGTACCAATTGCTTAGCCAATTGTAAGGCAGTTATTTTATCCACATACTATGAGATCATTCATGCTGAAAGCAAAATGCCTCTTAAGGCTAGAGTTTTACCTGCTTTAGACACATGTACAGAGAGCTCCATCATGTGTCTCTGTATTTCCCTCATGGAAGAATGCCTAAGATTGATCACCCATACCTGGCCAATAACAAGCTCAGCCAAAGGCTATCTAGAAATGACATTTGGCAAATAGTCTCAGACATCATACTTAGGTATGAGAAATAGACAGTAATAGTAGCAGCTCAAAGTCATAGAGAATGCATCTATTTAATGTTTTAAAGATTAATTCAGTTAATA
The DNA here is from genome assembly GCF_019279795.1 of Protopterus annectens. NCBI lineage: Eukaryota > Metazoa > Chordata > Ceratodontiformes > Protopteridae > Protopterus > Protopterus annectens. The sequence goes on from NC_056730.1 coordinate 197,727,930, forward strand.
TAGATCTATCACATGTGATCCACTTGCCAAAGGTGCAGCACCACCAAATCAATAAACAATGTTACATTGTAATAATTCTTACTGAATTATCAGCAAATGTTTCAGACATTATTAAAACCATTGCAAAAGCATGTGGCACTTTAGCTATGAATGCAGTTTAACAATGTGTTCTTAAAACGCTTTACTGAGTTTAAAAAGTCTTTATATGTATGCAGGGTCATGACTGCAAGTAAGAAGCTGCAAGAAAATCATTTTTTAGATTTAAAGTAAGGGATCCTTAGCATGAAATAGAACTTCTAGATAAATCACAGAACCTGAATATCATACCTCTTAACAGATGGTCCAGAACTTGTAAAGTAATTGTAATGTGTGCTAAAGAGTTATGTTTAAGGCAGTGGAGTACAGCATCATCAACAACTGCTTTAGTCTTCATTTATATATATATATATATATATATATATATATATATATATATATATATATATATATATGTTTTTGTTGTCTTTCGGCTTTTCCTGGTTAGGGGTCGCCACAGTGGAACTCCGGTCCGCTAATGATTGGCAGTAGATTTTCACGAACGCTGAGGTGCCAGCTTGACATTCAACCTTCAACGAAGGCACGCCCATTTACACATGTCTTTCAAATGCCCACCCACCCGCGGGGAGGACATGCAGACTCCACACAGAAGGCACTCCCTGCACTCCAGCCGAGAATCAAACGGGAGAACCTCTTGCTGTGAGGCAACAATGCTACCGCTGCACAACTGTGATATATATATATATATATATATATATATATATATATATATATATATATATATATATATATATACATACATACATACATACACATATTGCTTTCATTTACTGGGAATGTTAGACTGGGCACAAGTCCAATTTTCAGTGGAGGCCAGGAGAGAAATGTTCCATTTTACAGAATGAGTAGAAGGCAGACAAGATTCACATAAATGTACATAAATGCATACATACATGCATAGACTAATAATGATATGGTAGTTAATGAAAAATAAATGTACGTACATAGAATAGTGAATTTACATACATAGAATAGTAAATTAACATATGTAGAATTGTAATGATATGACAGTTAATGGAAACATGACAGTTAAATGAAAAATACAGTAAAATATTAGCTAATACCAAGCTTAAAAGAGTCTAGCTACCTTCAAATGGAATCAGCTGAAAATAGATATTGAGTAGGAAACAGTGATGTAATTATGAGATGAAAATGGTTAAAAATTATGTACTAGTAGTAAGAAGGTACAGATAAAGGCAGATAAAGATACTAGTGGAGAGGAGTAGATGATAGTTCCATAGTTAGAGATTGTGAAGAAGTAGCTGTGCTCTGGTCAGTTACATGGAAGAGTGGTGACAGTAAGGGCTTAGACATTATCTAGGAACATGACATGTACACAGCTGGCAACTAAATAGGATGGACTTCATCTGAGTTTTAAATGATTTCAGTAACTGTTCTTGTCATATCGTTAGTGGGATGGAGTTCCAGGATTTAGTGAGATGGTGGTGGGAGAGTAATGATTTACCAATATAATTGTTGGGTTTTGATACATGCAATAGGTAGTTGTTTGATGAATGCAGTTGCTTGGAAAAATTATATATTTTATTTTATTTATTTTATTTTATTTTATTTTACATTTGTTGACTGGGCTAGTCCAGCTGGATATATGTCCATTTTCAGTGGAGGCCCGGGGAGAAAAGCTCCAAAGGTTATAACAAGTAAGGGGAATACAGAAAAAATACATAGAAGATACACATATCAAAACAAAACAAATAATTGCAATACGCAATTTATAATATCATCCCATAGTCTAAAATAATACATAGTCATAAAAATTTTTTTTTTTTTTTTTTTTTTTTTTTTTTTTTTTATTTGAATGAGATTGGAAATGGATGGACATTTGTTAGGTTTATACACAATGTTATGGATTTGTGGAAGTTGTGAGTAGGTTACATAATGTTAACCAAACAAAACGAAAAAATGAACTGCAGAACTGCTGGCAAAAAAAACAAGTAAACCAGAAGCCAAAAATTTTGCGCTTTCATCCACTGTTTATACGTGAACTTCCTCAGAAAGATTTTCAAGTGATTTCCAGTTCCATAAATAACTTACTAAACAGGAAATGACATCATGACCATCAAACTGAAAAAATAAACAAATGTGATTTTCTACAAACATGAAGTATTATCATGATAATAACAAATAAAAATATATATACATATATATATATATATATATATATATATATATATATATACAAATGAATGTATATACACATATATACACATACACATGTATAAATACAAAAATACAGTCATAAAAATGCAATGTAAATTCATGCTGTGTGAATAGCATAATAATCAACTTGAACATATGAAATGCATATCCAAGGACCTCTCCCACGTAGACACAACAATCACATGCATGCACACACCCGCACACACACACACACACACACACACACACACACACACACACACACACACACACACACACAAACGTGTGGACATATAGACATGTACCCCCCCACACACACACACACACACACACACACACACACACACACACACACACACACACACACACACACACACACACACACACACACACACACACACACAAACATAGAGCTAAACAGTCACTATGAAAATATAAAATACACATGTAAAAAAATATATATGTATATGTAAATATCATAAAAAATATATGGCAATATAAAAATAATGAAGATATATACACACAAGTACACACACCGAAATGTGTATAATATAATGTATATAAAATGTAATATATGTATAAAACAAAAAAATAGGTATATATATGAATAATGTAAATCATATCATGTCTCTGAAGGGAATCAGATTATATTAATTTAAAATGTTTTTTGAAATATAGATAGGTGTTTGAGACCATATGCATGTGATCCATGTGTATTTTGTGTGAGTTGTACATGTGTGCACACATGCATGTTCATATCACTCTGATTCCCTTCAGAGACATGATATGATTTACATTATTCATATATATACCTATTTTTTTGTTTTATACATATATTGCATTTTATATACATTATATTATATACATTTCGGTGTGTGTACTTGTGTGTATATGTCTTCATTATTTTTATATTGCCATATATTTTTTATGATATTTACATATACATATATATTTTTTTACATGTGTATTTTATATTTTCATAGTGACTGTTTAGCTCTATGTTTGTGTGTGTGTGTGTGTGTGTATGTGTGTGTGTGTGTGTGTGTGTGTGTGTGTGTGTGTGTGTGTGTGTGTGTGTGTGTGTGGGGGGGGTACATGTCTATATGTCCACACGTGTGTGTGTGTGTGTGTGTGTGTGTGTGTGTGTGTGTGTGTGTGTGTGTGTGTGTGCATGCATGTGATTGTTGTGTCTACGTGGGAGAGGTCCTTGGATATGCATTTCATATGTTCAAGTTGATTATTATGCTATTCACACAGCATGAATTTACATTGCATTTTTATGACTGTATTTTTGTATTTATACATGTGTATGTGTATATATGTGTATATACATTCATTTGTATATATATATATATATATATATATATATATATATATATATATATATATATATATATATATGTGTGTGTATATATATTTTTATTTGTTATTATCATGATAATACTTCATGTTTGTAGAAAATCACATTTGTTTATTTTTTCAGTTTGATGGTCATGATGTCATTTCCTGTTTAGTAAGTTATTTAAGGAACTGGAAATCACTTGAAAATGTTTCTGAGGAAGTTCACGTATTAAACAGTGGATGAAAGCGCTAAATTTTTGGCTTCTGGTTTACTTGTTTTTTTTTGCTAGCAGTTCTGCAGTTCATTTTTTCGTTTTGTTAGGTTACGTAATGTGGAAATTCCAGCCACTGTAATTCCCTTAGGGTGGCACAGTGGTGGTTTCTATTAGGCTAGCAGCAAATTGTGCTATTTCGTAGTAACATTGTTCAAGTTTGTTTAGCAAGGTCACTAGGATGTTGTTAAGGCTGGGAGAAGAATACATTAGATTAGGCAAGTGGAGAGAAGCAATGGATTTTCTTATAGTGTCTGAGAGGAAGGTTTTGGCTGTATAGTAAGAATGTAGTTTTTGATGTTTTTTTCATTATATTTTATATGTGTGTGCCAAATTTTAGGTTCTCATCTACGCAGATGCCAAGCAGTTTAGTCTGTATGATATGTCTGATTTTTGTTTTATTGGATGAGGTGACTGAGAAGGAGGTTTTATTGTTTGTTAGCTGTTTGGAGTAAATAGGATTAGTTTGGGTTTACTTTGGTTAAGGAATAGCTGGGCAGATATCAGCCAGTTTCCTATAGAGAAGAAGGACTCCTGGGTAAGCTCTTGTAGTTTGTTGATGACTTTTGTGATACACAATTGTTGCATCATCTGTTTACTGTACCAGGGATGCAATTTTCCAGACTTTACGTACTTCACTGTTGAAGATTTAAAGAGAATGGGTTCTAAAATTGATCCTTGTGGTACAACAGCTGGGATGGGGAGGAAGGATGAGATGTCTTTTTGCCACTTGACAGCTTGAGCTCCCTTTTGGAGGTGGCTACGAAACCACGATAGAGCATCACTGTTGAGTCCAAGGTTATGAAGTTTGTGTAGAGGAATAGAGTGAGAGCCTGTGTCAAAGGCCTTGGATAAATCAAGGAAGAGGGTAGACACCAGGTTTCCATCATTCATAATTGTGCTTACTGTATTGGTGAAACCCTAGCAAAGCAGTAGATGTACCACAGTGGGGGAAAAAGCCATGCTGAGAAGAAGAGAGGAGGTTATTTTGTGTGAGATAATGTAACACTTGTGAATGGTTATATTTTTCAAATATTTTTGATAGGGGGAGAGGATCACAATGGGCCAGTAGTTTGAGAGTTCAGTTGAATGGCCTCATTAGTGGAGGGAAGAATGTGGCTTTTTTTCAGAGGGTAGGGACATCCACTTCACTGATGGAGTGATTTATTACAGTATACTGCATTCCAGTTATACCTTCCTATATATACAACTGATATCTGCTAATATGTGGTAGTCTGAGTACTATGACTATATGTGAGTACAATCCTGAACAGTGTAAAGCAATGTATAACAGAGTTGATATTAGTTGGCACATAGTAGTAATGCAATTAGTGTACACACAAGTTAACTGTAACAATAGGGTAACATACTACCCTGAAGCAGTACTAGTAGGTGTACTAATCAATACTTCATACTATTATAAAAGGCTCTGTCATGCTGATAATATATAAAGAACTGAGTAGTTATGATTAAATTATTACCCAATCACCTGTGAGTACTTGTTACATACCAGTAGGAAAGGTTATATGATTACATGACAGGAGACGTGATAGTCTATGTAGTCCCAGTATTGCCACGCATACATGTAAAATGAAATATATTCAATGTGCATTATGTTTATACAAAAAGTTTAGCAACCACGTATAGAGAATGTTATAAATATGTAAAATAATAGGATGGGGGTATTTCCTTCCCTGTAATTTAATATGCTGTTAAACTGCTTATGTCTAATTCTGAGGTGCATAGTAGCAATACATTGCTGTTGGATACGTACAGTTGCCTCTAGTGCATGACTCATGTTATGTTTGTGTTATACATGTGCATTACCAAATTGCTTCTCCCATTTCTTGTTGTTGAGGAACACTTTTGCAGGGAAGATACAACCTGTTTATTCAGGTCTATATTGAATTAGCAAAAGCTTAGAAAAGCGAATGCTAATTCATAGACCCCTTTTAAGTGAAAGCTTAAAACCTCAGACATGCAGAACAGAGATTTTTTTCTCTGGGAAAAAAAATCGCTGTTCTGAGAAACACACACACAACACAAGCACACCAAAAAAACAGCAATCCACACAAATACACTTAAAATCCTACACCTACCCTACACTAAACTGCACATACACTACTATCTATCTACTTACCTTAACCCAAACCCTAACCCTAAGGTCCGTCACTATTGCACACTCACCTGACCCGCGCCCTAACCCGAACTCACCTACCCCGCCCTAACCCTAATGTCTGTCACTATCGCACACTCACCTCACCTAACCTGCAGCCTAACGTCCACACAATCACACACTTACCTGAACCCAACCTGTAATTTTCCACCACAGTGTTGAAAATAGCAAAGCCAGAGAAACGGCCAACCAAATTCTTTTCCTAGGAAAAAATTTGGTGTTCTGCAGCTTCACTATTTTCAGTGTTCGCTGTTTTGGGGTTGATATTAGAACATTCTTTGTTTTAAAACTTTGGTGTTCTAATATAGACCCATTTATTCTGATACTGCTTATATTTGTGAGGTCTCCTTTGAAAACTGTTTAATGTAGATGGCAAAATGTTTGTTGTAATGCTTAGTATAAGCACCTCTTGAGGGTATTCATAGGTTCATAGGTTGGTACTAGGCTATCGGCCCTAAGGCCTATGCAAGCCTAGCCATAACAATTCCCTGGAAATTTTTTCCCACAATATTTACTTCTCTGGGCCCCTGTCTAGCAGGGTGACTGACATGATCCCCGGGGTGAATTTCCTATCTCCCATCCAATCATCAAGGTTCCTTTTGAAGAGGGCCAATGAGGTGCTCTGCTTGACATGTATGGGCAGTCTATTCCAGAGTATGCGGAGTCTCTGGGTCAGGAACCTATCCCTCCAGCATGTTTTGTTCAATGTAATGATAACGTTTAGATCCCTGGAGCGTGTGGCTCTGAGGGATTGGGATTTCTTTAAGTGGAGCATGTCCAACAGCTCAGGGTTTGACATGGCCTTGTATGTTAAGCAGGATCGCCTCTGAGTAGACGATATGCCACAGAGTATAGCTGGAGTTTTTTAGATGGTCAGCATATGGCATCTGCTTTAGGCCTGTGATTCTTTTAGTGAGGTATTTCTGTGGCCTTTCCAGCTGTTGCAGATGTCTTGTGAGGTACATACCAAATGGGGCATTATACTCTATAATGGGTCTAATGAGGGATGAGTACAGTGGGACAATGACCTCCTTTTTTCTGGATGAAAAGCCCTTAGTGATGAGGTGTGCCACATAGAAGGATTTCCTGACTGTTGTGGCGATGTGGTTATCAAAAGTGAGACCACTGTCCACTTGTGTCCCTAAGTCTCTCATCACACTTTCAATGTTTAGTGTCCTGCCACCTATGTGGTAGTTCATGGGTACATGTTTTTTTCCAAAGGGGATGACTATACATTTCTTGGCATTAAGCTTGAGTCCATGGCTCTGGCACCAGGCATCTGTTTCTGTAAGGCCCTTTTGTAGAATATCCACATCATTTGGGGATTCAATAATGGCTCCCAGTTTGCAGTCATCTGCAAACTTTGTTAGCCAGAGTCCCTTAATGTTGGCCTGTACTTCAGAGAAGTAGATGCCAAACAAGAGTGGTCCCAGGACTGAACCCTGAGGTACTCCACTTGTCACTTGTCTGGAGCTGGATTTGTAGTTGGCTACTTTTACAGTCTGGGTTCTGTCAGTAAGCCAGTTGGCAACCCATCGAGTGACATAGGGATTTATGCCCAGCTTAGTAAGTTTATCTATGATTCCAGAGTGGGGGATGGTGTTGAAGGTCTTGGCGAGGTCCAGATAGGCTGTGTGGACCTCCTTACCCTTGTCCACAGCTCTGGAGACCGATTCAAAGAAGTCAATCAGATTCAGGAGACAAGATCGGCCCTTCACAAACCCAAACTGGGTGGGGTCCAGTGTCTGGAGGTTGCCAATGTCTTTGTTTATAAGTTCCATGATAATGCGTTCCATGCCCTTGCAGATCAGGCTTGTCTGACTGATGGGACAGTAGTTCCTGGGATCCAAGGTGGATCATCCCTTGTGGAGCGGGATAACTGTAGCTGTGCGCCACTCAGTGAGCATGAAGCCTGAGGTGAGGCTATGATTAAACATGACACTTAGGTGGGGTGCCAGTTCATTTTGTAGTTCATGTAGTACACAGCCTGGGATGTCATATGGTCCCATGGATGCTGTATTCTTAGCTTTGGAGAGTGCTGTTTCTACCTGTGTGGCTGTGATTATCGGAATTTGGCAATCTTTTGGTATTGAGATGGGCCCTTTAGGGGGTGAAAGGGGAGTGAAGTTGGCACTAAATTGATCTGCCAGGATATTGGCAATATCCTTGGGATCAGTATATTTAATAGCATTCTATTGTAGTTCAGAGCAGATCTGAGCATTGCCATTTAGATTCTTGACATAATTATAGAATGCCTTGTGGTTGTCTTTGGAATCTTTGGCAATTTTATTTTCATAACTAGCTTTTGAGGATTTTATGAGGGATCTCAGCTTCTTACTGAGGCTGGTGAGGGAGTTTTTTGCATCCTGGGATTTTCCACTTTTCTGCAACAGTTTCTTCCTTTTGTTGTATAGTTTGTTTATAGCAGGGGACCACCAGATTGGCTTCCTTTTTTTGGAGAAGAGCATCTTGGTTCTATTTGGGATGGCACAAATCATGCATGAGTGGATGTGCTCATACAGTGCCTTAGTGTAGGATTCTGCAGTCGAACTTCCAGATCCTGTCTGCGTGGGTGTTGTGAAGTTTGTCACTTCTGACTTCAGTAGCATGAAGTTGGCTTTGGAGAAGTTTTTTTAAGGAGGTTTCATTACTGGGGGGTGGGGGTGGGATGTGGATGTCAAGGGTGATTTGCTTATGGTCAGACCTGACCAATGAGGGGGTGACCACTGGTGTGCAGCATCTATCTCCCATGTTTGTAATGACCAGGTCTAGGATATTGGATCCCCTGGTGGGACAATGGATTAGTTGATCCAGGGCATTGGAATTTATGAATTCCAAGAACTGTTGGGAAAAGGAGTGGGTACCAGAGTAGTTTTCCCAATTAATGGCAGGGTAGTTGAAATCACCTAGTATTAGGGTGGTTGGTTGTATCTTAATATTTTCCAGTATGTTTGTGAAGGTGTTGTGAGAATCTTGGGGTATGGTGGGGGATCTGTAGCAAGCTACAATTTGGATTGCAGAATTACCTAGTGTTAGTTGCACCTGGGGAATTTCAGATGCATTGTGTTGGGCAACTAGCCTGGAGGTGTGAATATCCTTGGTGAATATGGACACTCCTCCACCTTTAGTGTTTTGGTCTTGGTTTTGTGGCCGAAAAGTGTGGTAAGAATTGTAGCCTGGTATTGCAGGGGTGCTCTCTGGAGCCTTGAACCAGGTCTCAGTCACTGCACATATATCGATGTTCTCCATTTTTAGGAGTGCCTCGAGAGAGTGCATTTTGAGGTTTAGACTTCTAGCATTGAGTAGCATTACCTTCAGATTTTGCATGCTTGTATCTGTTACGGTGGTGGTTTTATCCTTTGAACTTTGCCTAAAAAAGTCGCTATAGGGGTGGCAAGAGCTTTAGCCAGTAACCTGAATCCCAGGGGTGACAGGTGCAGACCATCTCTGGCAAAGCATCATGGTTTGTCGATCATGTCTTCCCAGGCAGACAAATATTCATGCATATTTCTGACATATTTCCATAGCTAAGTAATGTTCATAGCACACAAAGCTTTTCTCATCCACAACTGTCAATTATAATACGCTGCATATCAATTTCATTTATAGGGAGTTGCATAGCTATGTGGCTATGTATGCAAGTGAATTGCTGCGATGCTCATATAGAGTATGTTTTCATATATATATATATGTGTGTGTGTGTGTGTGTGTGTGTGTGTGTGTGTGTGTTTACCTTTGAAACATTGGAAATCAGCTTTCTGAACAGCCAGTTGGACGAACCGAAAAGCCGAATCCAGATTGTCGAACGTCTCTGAAGTTCAAAACTTAGTCAATCGAACAGCAGGTTCTCTGAGTTTCGAACTCAGATGTCGAACACACAATGTAATGCAGGGGGGCAAGCCCCCCTGCAGCCCCCACACCCCCCTACTTTAATATTTTAACTTCGAGGTCGCATTACATTGGGGAAGGGATCCATTTCCCAATCATCACTATATTGCACTCTGCACTCACAATGCCAAAACTGCAATGAGCAAATGTCAATGTGCATTCATTCATTGCACATTCAATGTATTTTTTTGTGAACTTGAAAACTTACTTCCATGCAACTGTCTTTCGACAAGTTGCATTTCAACATTTCAAGGTAAACCATATATATATATATATATATATATATATATATATATATATATATATATATATATTTGAAAGTGATTGACATGGAATGGACATATAATGTGGCATGTTAATAATGCATGATTGAGAAGCAATGCAGATTTGCTAGTGTCATCGTGAATATTTATTGTTTACTCGTAGTTTACCATGTTCGTTGATGTTGTGCAATCTCGTTGGGGGGGTGCAGGGAGGCCTGCCCATCTGTAAAAGCAAGAAGGAATTTCTTCAAAAATTTTTTTTTCAAAACATGTTCAGACTTCCTGTCCACTAGACAGTGGGGAGCAGCAGTGCTCTTAGCACTGAGTCATTTCAGAGTTCGGCTGTGAAAATTGACTTGGACACATAAAAGCAGTCCTCTTAGTACAGACTTTGACAGTACTGTTAAATGGGATCCCTAACATACGTATTATCAGTCTCTGATATTGGCTCGTAATTTCCCTTGTTTCTGAAACTGCTAAGGATTAAAGTCAGTAAATAATGCCAAATATGCTAAAATTTAATTGTTGTCATCAACCAGCAGTTTGCATGATATCTTAGAATCTTGATTGGTCAGCACTAAATGATATGTGGACATTTCTGTACTTTTTGCATAGATTCTTTTTATCACTTTGTCTCCAGCCTTTTTGGTGTTAAAATGTTTTGCAGATCAACTTATCCCCACATGCACATGCACTGCACTTGTTGAATGACATTATATATTACACTAGGAAAGCTAGGAGAAAACAACTGCAAGAAATATTAACATTGCTAATCCATATTCATTTTACAAAAAATACATTGCATTTGTTTTTGAAGTCATTGAAAGCAGCTTTCGCACTAGTAGAACTACTAGTACCTGTTCTTCATCTGGCAATCCCGAATGAATATTCATGTGCAGAAAGCACATCTAATGATGCCTATTTACACATATAGAAAAAAACATCATATGCAGGGTGTTGGGCAGGGTTTGTGCGGTCCTTGCTACTGCACATCTGGTGGGGTAGTTTTCTAATACAAAGCCGAATGCAGTAGTGCAAACATTTTTGGAATTTCCTTTTGTGTATGTGTACATATGATCATAATGTAGGCAAAGCCAACATACACTGAAGAGATCATTGGATAGAATTTACCTTTGCAATATTACTTTTCCTTGTCATCTTCTTCTTCTTCTTCTGTTGGCTTTTCCCGGTTAGGGATCACCACAGAGGATCACCTGTCTGCTCATGACAGGCAGTGGAGTTTTACAATGTCAAGTTGCCAGCCCAGCACCCAAACTTCCACAGAAGGCATAGACACACACACACACACTCACGCCTAGGGCCAATTTAGAGTGCCCAATCCACCTACAGCATGTCTTTGGGATGTGGTTTTCCTTTGCATATCAAATATAAATTCTACTTGCTATGCTGCCCTTTCATTTACACAGAAGCCTTCAGAATAACTTTAGTGCAAGACCTTTCAAAATTCAGTCCATGATAATGAGCCAATAATGAGGTCTTTCTTATAGCAGCCATACCTGTCTCTGAATCATCTTTTCTCACCACCTTGCTAACTGAGAAACTGCATTGGGGAACTACTGGAAGCTGCAAGAATTTATTTGAATCCTAGGGGAAGTGTATTTCATACCATATGCCATTATATGTGTGGTCAAACCAGTGTACAAAAGTTTTAAGTAAGGAGGCTAAATGTAAGAATTTTAAGAATGAGTATTAGAATTCTAACTCCTCTTCTCACAGCAGTTTATAAGATTTTTAAAAATGGTGTTCTTGGCTTGGCAGGAAGTAGGAAGACATAAAAAAAGATAATCTAATCTTGTTAATTTGATTTATGTAATATTTTCAGAATAAGTAGATAGTTTGAGTGATACAAATATGGAAAATAATATAATTTGATTAAAGATACTTTATCCTAAAAGTAAAAAAAATGTAATCCAAGGGAAACACAAAAATGTAGGTGAATACATGTTCATTTATATTATGATATAACCTCGCAATCTGTAAACTGACTATCTCTCTCCTACTAATTTCACTTTACCTACCTCCTTCCTATACTAACATCAAAAACTTCACCTTCATTTCCAGATGATAATCTACATCTGATTACTGTACCTATGTATGCTCATACTGTCAGTATAGTTGATTTATACACAGTCACTTGTCTACTTATTTTGTTTCTTTGTTAAAAATTTGCTGTATTTTGCCAATTTAGCATTTTATCAAATTTATTAACTTCTTGAATTTTGCCAATTGAGTATTTTATCAAATGTATGTATTTATAAATCTTTGTGGTGGTTTTCTCCCTGTGCCTCCACTGAAAATGGATACTTTCTGGCCCAGTTACTTTCCCAGTAAACAAATGCAAATAAATAAATAAATGAATACATAAATAAATAAATAAACAAATAAATAAATAAATAAATGATATGTTTTCACACACAAACCTGATGAAGTATTTATTTTATATGAAAGCAATCTTTGTTAAAAGTGTTTCAGTTTGCAAGTTACTAATATTTCTTCTGATAGATGTTTAACAGTTCATCGTTTTGCTAGTTAATTAGTCATTTTGTTAGTGAGTTGGTTTCTTAATTAATAAAGTCTGGATTAGTAGGTTAGCCTAAATAAGCTGTTCTTATATTATATATTTTAATTTGTCTCTAGCATTTAAGTTTCACTTCTAAGGTAGCACAATTCTGGTTTACACTATGGTGTTAAGGGGGAAGGGGCACTTGGTTAAAGGAATGAGTTTAATGCTTTTATTGCTCTTAACAGAACCACCCTCTGTAACTACTGCCTTGCTTCAAATAACCTGATTATATATAAATTAATGAATTTCCTTAATTCTTTTCATTATACTCAACTAGGATCACTTGTTTGTGTATTCTAATAAAGTATATTCCATTTTTAACTCAACTGTGGACTACCTACTATTTTATCATTTTGTATTAGGCATTTTAAATTTCAAATTTTATTAGTGAACTGGGTACATAACATATTTCAAGGAGTGAACTTCACACCTTCCACACTGCAAAGTTTCTGGTTGGTTTGAATTCTATGCTAGCTGACCTGAAGGACAATTTTGAGTATAGCCAAGTTAGGAGTCACTGTACCTAATGTTTATGGGATAATGACATTAACTGCTATGATAAACCCTGCCTTCACCTTGCTTTAACATTATTAAAGTTAGCTTCAACATTTCTATTTATGGTGGACTGAAGATCAGGCTTTATAATAATATTTAAATGTAGTAAGTGCAGACATTTCTAATTATAGCTATACTTATTTCCTATTTCAGTGCCCATTTCTTTTTTTTCAATTATTTTTTTATTTTCTAAATAATATAATGTTTAACAATACAATCCTCAATAAACAAGTATTATAAACCTTTATGTACACTATGTACAATTGACCTGAACAAATTAGGGGAAAAATAATAAAATATATGAAATTAGTAACAAACATTTATAATATTCAATTAATAAAGTATAAAGTTACATATTAATTATTTAGGGTTCATTTTTAATGTCTCAATAAGAGTTAACATTTTTTCCAAAGGATTGTTTGTCCATGTTTTAGGTGAAATTCTCGATTCCTTCACCTTGATTTCTAATGTCACTGTTTCTTCCATCAATCTCAAGAATTCTTCCAGAATAGGTTCTTGTGATGACTTCCACTTTATAGTTATACATTTTGTTGCCACAGCTAGTATGGAGCAAAGTAGGTATAGATCTTTTTTATTCATTCCAATGGTATCATTAACATTTAAGAGGACTAAAGATTTGGTTAAAATAAAGGTATCTGTAAATATAGCTTGGAGAAAAATAGTAATTGCTTCCCAGAATGTTTTTATATTAATACAATCAAAAAATATATGAGACCAATCAGCTTTACAGTTTAAAGAACATCTCCAACAAATGGCTTTATCAAGTGAATTGAATTTGGCTAGTTTATCAGGTGTGATAAATGCCCTGTGAATATATTTCCATGTAAATATTTCCATACTTGTAAATTAAATGTTAAGTTAACAGAACATAAAATATTTGTTTTACATCTCAATTGATAGAGTAGTGTGGCATCCTTTTGCTATGAAATTCCAATATCTTGCATGAGGGTTAGTTTTATATGTTATCAATATTTTGCATAATTTTGAAATTAGATTCATCCAATTATAATTGTCGTAATTAAATACAGATATTAGGCTTATCAAATGTGGACTATATTTATAAGGAGAATTAATAATTTTATTATTAAGATCCTTAACATATGATAATATGCTTTGTAGTATCAACCAATCTGCTGATAGAATGTCATATTTATTTTGAATTTGTTGAATGTCCAATACTACTTGATTCTCTATAGAATGTTGCCAACAAGTGAAGTTTTTCCCCTCCCATCTAGTTAAAATAACATTATGAATTTTATTGAAGAAATTCTTTGTAGAGCTAAAGGGTATTATCAAGTCTAGCCAAATCTTAATATCCGTATTAGTATATATAAATCTTTTGAATAAATTGTAAATATTATTTATATAATTTAAGTTTGTTGGTTTTGTTGTATTATATTAAATATTAATACTAAGTTTTAACCTTTCTACAACTATATTAGTTTTGTGAGTTAGGATTTCATTATATCTTTTGTTTAAGTCTTCATTTGCTTTTTTATGATTATTTTGTGTGTAAGTAGATGAATTAATAGTGAGATCTGTAGTTTGTTTTTGGATGTTGCAGAATTCTGATTTCTACTCTTTTTGCTTGTTTTTATATAGTTAAGTTTATATCTAAAAAGAATTGTACTTCTGAATCTAACCAAGGTTTAATTTGTTTTAATTTTGTAATGTAAGATGGAATTCTTGACATAAAAATTAATTTATTGTAATCTGCATATATTTTGAGAATTAATGAATTATGGTCTGAAAGGGGACAAGGGATTATGGAAAATTGTATTATTATTATTTTATTATTATTTTATATTATTTATTTTTGAATTTAGCTCTTGAGATATGAAGATTTTATCAATTCTTGTATGTGTCCTAAATCTGTGGTCTAGGTATAAAAATAATAATGAATTGTTCTCCTTATAACTAAATGTATCAATTAGATTTAAACTTTCTATCCATTTCTTAAGTAGCTTCCCTATAGAACTTACACATACATTTCTTTTGTTTGTAGTCTCTGATTTATCCAATATAGAATTAAAGTCACCTCCCAAAATCAAATTTTCTTTATATACTCGAGTTATTAGATCCATGTGTTTTCTTATTGTCCCAAAGCCAATACCTGGAAACCAATATATATTTACTAATGTCCAGAGTCTATTGTTAAATTTTATTATTACTATGGCTAGGAACACTTCATCTTCATATTTGTAAATTATTTGAGGCATAGTGACATTTTTTTCCATAAAATTAAAATTCCTCTAGTCTTTTTCTTATATGAAGAGTGAGATACGATCAGTGGCAGCTGGTGATTTCAAATCAAAGGGGGGTTGCAGGAGACAGGTGAATGGGTGGGGTCAATGGTAAGGGGTGTGGCCAACTAGAAAGGGGAGGAGCTATGCTCAAAACCACAAAAACTGTAACTTTAATTAAATATACTGCCCTGAGCGCCAAACCGTCATTATGAGAGTCCGATCAAGACAAAATGAAGTGTAGAAGAAAACATATATTTCAATGCATTGGCTGCATGACAGCTTACTTAATATCTAGATGGAAACAAAAAGGTTGTGAGGCATGAAAAAATAAATTACTTTTTAAATACATTACTGGAATGCCAGTCAAAATCAAGTATAAGAAAAACAAGCAGCACTCAACTCAAACCCCTTCTCCTTGCACTGCAGTTCTAATTATAATTTATATTCAGCTTTATTAAAGTACCAAGTAACATGCTGAAAGTAGCAATCTCTGTGATACCCCCACTTGTAAAAATGTTTCTTATCCAAAAAAGACCTGCTGCCTGACAACTATCTACTTGTTTCATTGGTAAAACATGATCAAAGTTAAAAATGGAAAGCAAACAAGAAACAAGCTCAAGATACATTGCTTAAAAGATTACTGTACAGGTAATGGACCACACATGATAGATTGGCATTCTGTTTGGTTTACAGCCGGTAAAGCCTGCAAAGATGACTGCAAGTCTCCAACAAATGTAATGCGCTTTTTAAAATAATGTAATCCTGTCCTTTATTACAAATACTGTCATATGCATTTCAATACCCAAGACTTATACTGTATCTAGTTATGTAGGTATTCTCTGTATGGCAACAACAGAAAGGCTTTCAATGCTGGCAATTCTTTAACAGTATGCATATTAAAGCTTACTTGCATCTTACAATCTCAGACAAGCTTACCTGATGGTCATTAAAGCATTGCTACTTAAACACAGAGCAACAGGCACTTTCTGAGTAATAATAAGCATAAATCAACAGTATAAAAATATGACAGAAACCGGAACATTCTGCAAAATCAAGGACAGAATAAAAGTAGCACTTGTGTCTACCTTGGATGGGGGGATACTCTGCACATTTACACTGCATAACTGCTCCTTGCCTTGCTTGGACTCATCCAAAGTCACTACATGAGGGAGTGGGGTGCAACAAGTATGTCACAATTTGAAATGTCTCTGGCTGACTGTGATGGCCCTGACACATTTGTCATACCTCTCAACCTCAGAACAAGAAATATGGACAGAGCCATACATAGAAGTGGGACAAAGGCCAAAAAATAAGGACAATTTTTAAATATTTCTCTTAAAAACTTAGAAAGATAATAGAATAGTAGGTCTTGCATTAGTATGAATTTTCTGAAAGGTATGAAACCTGAAACTCAAAAGTCTGTCATTATTTTCTAACTTCAGTCTTTAATGATTTGCCACTAATTTGCCAAAAAAACACAATTTTATGAAAAATGGACCAAAAATGTGATGCAAAAATATAAAATAGCCACACAATACTGCTGGGAACCTGTCAAAGAAGGGACACTTTTTTAATATTAATACTGCTAACTTGAGCAGCTGACAAAATAAAAAAATCTACATGCATTTTTGAAATAAAAGTAATCCATAACTCTGATTATTACAGTTATTTCTTAATTGTAAGCCCTCCACGTTTTCTTCCAAAATTGCAATTTTGCAGTGGGATTATTAGGGGAAGAGCAACATTTTGAGCCAAAATCGGGGACAGTTGAGAGGTTTGAATATGCCTAATTCTATAAAGCAATTTATTTGCACGCAGCTCTCAACCTGTTAATGAAGGAAATCTGGACAAAGGCCAAATATACTGGGGGAACATATAAACAGTACTATAAATTGTTGTATAAACTAAGGCAATTGATAGACTAACAGGTCTTGCTTTAGCATGCATTTTTCTGAAGGTTATGAAGTCTGAAACTCAGTGTCTGTCATTATTTAGTGACTTAATTCCTAAATTATTTGCCAGAAAACCACATATTTTATGAGGAACAAACCAAAAATAAGAAGCAAAAATCTATTCATTCTGTGAAAATCTGGACAGTTGAGAGGTATAGTTCAGCCCAGGCTGATTTTGAATTTGCTGCCCTTCCCCCTCACAAAATCATGGTCGAATGGTTCCTCCCCCCTGCAGGCATTCCAATGAACCATTACTTGGTAAATTCAGCCCATTTACCATAAACACTAATGTGCATACTGCTTTACTTCTACGATGATTTGGACTTCATTTGAAAGTTTTATTTTGCATTTTACAGCACAAACACTAAGACATCTGCTAAATAAAGCAATGCAATCTCACAATGAAAACAGACTTAGATTAAAACTTCTCTGCCCTTGAAACTCACATTCATTGAAACAGCATTGAAACCCACATTCAAAGAAAATACATTTTGCCAGTGGCAGATAAAGATTAACTTTGGGCTGTTTTCAAATCATAGGCCCCTTGCACATGAAACATACACTTGGTCTTTGATGCACCTTCCTGATTGTATTAAATTATATTCCTTATACAATATAGTACAGTTGTTAGAGGGTGTTTTAAATTTGTTTTGAACATTTTTCCAGTAAACAATGAAACAAAATGCATGCACCAATAATGACAAAACTGCCCAATTCAGAACATTTTCCAGTAAACAATGAAACAAAATGCATGCACCAATAACAACAAAACTGCCCAACTCAGAACATTTCTATCATAAAAGTCTACTCAAACTTCTACAGTCCACCAGTATCAGTAAATATGCACAATCTCTGAAGCAGTAAAAGTCATCTAAATAATTCCACATTAAAGAAATCTGTAACTAACGAAGAGGTTGCTGCTAGCAAACAACTTTATATTTCATTGTTTCATCTACAAATAAAGCGCCTGTTGCCCTTGAGGAATAAATTGCCTAAGTTGCATTAAAAAAATGATAAGCTAGTAAGATTGCAATAGGGAATGGATGGCAAACTGATAACAGGTCCATAGTTACTAAGTATCTTCACCAAACAGGACTGCAGCATCCACACCCTTTACAATACAGTACAGTATGAGCAATGCATCTATTTACTGTGGGAGTAGAACCCACAGCCTTCTTTATCAAAAGTAAGCACACTACCTATGGTGTTATTAACAATGCAAGCAGACGTGGCATAAGCAGCACTAAACTTTTGTTCCCCCGCAGCTCTCAGCTTCTTGTAAAATCTACTTGACACTCAGCTGCATCTCTAAACTTTGCAGCACAAGAAATCTGGAAAAATCCAAAATTTAGGGGAGGAGGGCAAAAGACCAAAAATAGGGACACATTTTAAACATTGCTTGTATAATGTTGTAAAGTTTTTAGAATAAAATTCTGTGTTATTACCATACATTTGACTGTCAAGTATTGAACCCAGGACCCTGTGTAAAACAGTCAGAACAACATACCACTATGCCAAATCATCAGTTTTATGAAAGAAGGGAAGACTGAAACTTAAATGGCTACCATTTATTGAATTCATTTCTCACCATAGCTGTCAACATCTTAGCACAAAACACCTGAACAAAGCCAATAATGGGGGAATACAGCCCCCAAACATATTCAATGAGTTCAGTTATCACCATAGCTCTCAACCTTGGCACATAAAACCTGGATGAAGCCAATAATGGGGGAATACAGTCCAAAAAATAGGGACAAATATCTATTGAGGACACCAGAGCAAACCCACACAAATGACACCCCAGCCAAGAATCAAACCAGACAACCTGTACCAGTCAGGCAGTGATGCTACCACTACATTACTGGCTGTGTTAAGTGACAAGAATATAGAAGCCACAGATTTTATGAGGAACAGAACAGAACCAAATGGTGGTGGGTAGGGAATTCAGGCTCTTGTCACTTGGAACCAAAGTACAGAGTTCAAACCTTATTCTCTACCCACCACCATGTAGCAACTGGGGCATTTCACACACACAGGTGATGCAGTCTGGTGTTCTTCTGGTTGTCACTGCACAGACGTCTGGGCTGGCAGGGTTCCCTATGTGGACTGCTCATGAATGTTTTTATTTTCTACAGTGGGGGGAATTTATTTTAATCTTTTTACACGTGAGGGTGGGGGCTGCAGTCCTGCAGTCCTATAACACGAGCCGCCCCTGGATAAGGTCATATATTCAGTTCCCATTTCTGATGTATAAAAATATATTTGCCTTATTAATATTATTAACATTAAAATGATAGTTTAGAGAGATTGCTAAATTTCACTAAGAATTATTAAAATCAGTAACAGAATAATTCGCATTAGCAGTATAGAAGATCATCTAGAAATAATGAGAGCTTGATTTCTAATGCCTGTGAATTTAATAACTGTCAATATTAGGATTATTTGTAATATAACAATCTAGACATTCAACTGCCAATGCAAAGAATAATGGGGAAAGTGGACATCCTTACTTTTAATTTTTTTGCAAGTATGAACCTTTTTAACATGTTTTTGGTTTAAAATATAAATCTTTTAACATAAATATAAATATATAAAATAATGAGAAATCACATTTCTCGAGGACTTGAAATAAATTATCAGTAGTTGCTGATGATAAACTTTTTTTATTAACTGCATAATTGAGTTTAAGTACTTGGGATCAACAGTTCAGAGTAATGGTGAGTGTGGAAGAGAGGTGAAGAAGAGAGTACAGGCAGGGTGGAATGGGTGGAGAAGAGTGTCAGGAGTGATTTGTGACAGATGAGTACCAGTAAGAGTGAAAGGGAAGGTCTACAAGAGGGTAGTGAGACCAGCTTTGTTATATAGGTTGGAGACAGTGGCACTGACAAAAAGGCAGGAGTCATAGCTTGACATGGCAGAGTTGAAGATGTTAAGATTTGCACTGGGTGTGATGAGGATGGACAGGATTAGGAATAAGTATATTAGAGGGTCAGCCCAGGTTGGAAGGTTTGGAGACAAAGCCAGAGAGGCAAGATTACGTTGGTTTGGACATGTGCTGAGGAGGGATGCAGAGTATATTGGGAAAAATATGCTAAGGATGAAGCTACCAGGTAACAGGAAAAGAGGAAGGCCTAAGATAAGGTTTATGGATGTGGTGAGAGAGGACATGCAGGCGGTTGGTGTAGCAGAGCAAGATGCAGAGGAAAGGAAGAAATGGAAACAGGTGATCTGCTGTGGCGACCCCTAACGGGAGCAGCTGAAAAAAGAAGAAGAAGATAATTTAACATTGTTCGTGTCTTTAAATACTTGGTGGGTTCTGAAAAGTCTTACACAGTACTATTCCAAAGTTTTCAACGTCTTACATGATGCCAAAATGTTGCTTTATCAACTTTTTAAGTGAGTTTAGAATACTTCTTAAAATTTACTGGCATTTAGTATTCCAGCCCATTACTATAAGATTTGCTTGATAGTCTAGGGGAGTTTAGAAGTGTTACAGCACCCTACCACATAAAGTTATCTAGCCCACCCCACTAAATTACACTTGTGGATACATTCACCTATGTAAATACATCTACCTTACCTATCCCCTTACAAACACCAATACTGTGACCACTAGCACACACATACACCCACACATGCGCACGCACACACACACATACGCACACACACACACACACACACACACACACACACACACACACACACACACACACACACACACACACACACACACACGCACACACACGCACACACGCACGCACACACACACACACACACACACACACACACACACACACACACACACACACACACACACACACACACACACACACACACCACCACCACAACTGTGCTAAACTCCTCAGCACTTATATCTAACATGATCTCACCCATCTAATATAATATCAGAATGCAAAGTTTTGGCCAAGTTAATTAACTCGTCCAGCTGAGCTAACTTATACAGCTGACAAATTATCGAATCATTTGTTTGTATAAATGCCTTACCAGTGGCATTTCTTTGAAAGAGCATGTAGCTAATTAACATAGGCTGCTGCCCTGAAATGTCATGTTAGCATGTAGCATGGTCAAGGAGATGGGCCACCACGATTATTAAACAGACCAGGTAGGTTCAGTGCAGTGGGCCTGTCTATGAATAAGAATGGGATGCCATCAGTGATAGCAGCCCGTGTTAGAGCTTACCGCTGGTGGAAACCCTTTCTGTATCCAGCCCATAATACATTCTTAATGTGTTTTATATGATCTGTGTTATCAAATGATTTTGCCATGTAATTTTAGCTTAATATAAAAGGTATTATATATGATTTATGGTAGTTCTGAAGAAGTTTTTATGTTAGATGAAGGTGCTTAACTATCTTATTAAAATTAGTGTTTTCACTGCATTTTGGTTTACATCTTTGTTTTATTTTAAACATCAGTCACCAGTTGTGAGCCCTATTGTTTGAGGTTCTGTTTGTTTTGTTTTCAACTAGCTCTTCATTACAGTTTCAGAAAAGTGGTTTGACCGACTAACAAGTAGCTAATATGAAGAGACATAATAACTCAAAAAACTCTTTTCCTAGAGAAGGGGCAGTAGGTGGGGCTTCACCTGGGATACCAGTTAACCTAGCTACAGTTCTACATTATTACTTGAATCTCATATGCTAAACTCATAAAAGTTCTTTTAAAATTAGAAACATAACATGCCAGTAGATGTTGCAGTGTCTGCCATATGGAACCTGAAATACTTCATCAAGAAATACAGTGGCATTGCCTCTTTTATTAAATGGAACATAAAAGTCAGTAGTTATAGGAGATTACTAGGTTAATGGCTCTAAAGCTCTTACATGTCTAGCCAGTTTTACCCAGATTTTCCCAATTTTCTATCCATAGGGGAAGGATAACAAGGGTCAGTCAGGGATTTTGACTGCTTTTACAGACTGTCCATAAGGGACATGGGCACCACCCCAGGAGTGAATTTGTGATTTCCCATCCATCAGTCCAGATTGCATTTGAAGATGGTCAGAAAAGGACACTGCTTTGTGTGAATAGGATGGCTATTCCAGAGGAGGGGCAATATCTTTGATGTATCTGTCTCTCCAGCATGATCTATTCATGACAGAGATCAGGTTTAGATCTTTACAGCAGGTAGCCCTCATGCAGTTAGTTTTGCAAATATGCAATATTTCCATCAGGACCGGGTCACAGACTGCCTTGTAGGTCAGACACAGATCACTCCTCAGTAATCGTCAGGCAACTGAATACAGTGATAGGGTTTTTAATCAGTCCACATATGACATGCTGGTTATACCCTGTATTTTCTTGCAGAGAAACCTCTGAGGACACTCCAGCTGTTACAGGTACCTGCAAAGGTGCATGTCAAAGGGTGCACTCTACTCAATTATAGGTCTTATGAGGGCTGAGTACAGTGGTACTATGACATCCTTAGATCTGGATGTCATGCCCTTACTTATAAGCTGAGCCACATAAAAGGATTTCCTCACTACAGTGAACACATGGTGGTCAAAGTTCAGATTACTGTCTATCTGAGTACCTAGATTTCTTACTAATGGATCCACTCTTGGGGGGGGGGTGCTATCAATGTTGGAATTAGCAGGAGTATTTGATTTCCCAAAGGGTATTATTATGAACTTCTTCACATTAAGTTTGAGGTCATGGCTCTGACACCAATCATTAGTCCACATCAGACTTTTCTGTAGAATATCAACATCATTTTGGAGTTAATGATTGCCCCCAACTTGCAGTCATCAGCAAACGTGGTTAGCCAAAGGCCATCTACCTTTGTCTTGACATCTGAAAAGTACATTCCAAACATGAGAGGGCCAGGCACTGAACCTTGTGTACTCCATTGATAACTAGCCTCTTGCCTGATATGGATTCCTCTACTATAACAACATGTGTCCTATCCATGAGCCATCTGTCTATCCATCTGGAGACATAGAGGTTTATGCCCAACTCTGTGAGTTTATCTATATTTCTTGAGTGGGGTATTGTCGCATATACATTGGCCAGGTCAAGGTAGGTGGTATGCACTGTTTTACTCTCATCCATGGCCTTGGTGACCTCCTCAAAGAAAACCACCAGCTTAACCAGGGAGAACCTACCCTTAACATAGCTGAACTGGGTTTGGTTTAGAGTCTGCAGATTTTCTATGTTGGCTGTTATCAGATACATGTTTATTCTTGCATATGACACTAGTCAGACTTATGGGTCAGTAGTTCCCTGGGTCAGCTGTGCAGAGGGATAACTGTTGCTGTCTTCCATTCTATTGGGACAAAGCCTATCTGGGGACTGTGGTTAAACAGAGATTTGAGTGGGTCTGTTAGTTCATGTTAGGTACCCTGGGATTCCATCAGATCCCATTGATGCCATGTTTCTAGCTTTTGAAAGTGCAGTGAGAACCTGTCCTTTTGTGATAATCAGCAATGGAATGGTAGAGTGTATTTTGACCAGAGGTGATGAGGGGCTGAAATCTGAGCTGAATTTATCCACCACTAAGTTTGCTACTTCTTCTGGGTGAGTACAAGCAGTGCCATCTACAGCCAACTCAGCACATTGTTGAGTGTTTCCCTTAAGATTTTGGATATGACTAAAAATGATTTGTGGTTATTCTTTGCTTGGGAGGCTATTTTAGTCTCATATTTTGCTTTTGAAAACTTGACTAGTTCCCTGATTTGCCTGTCGAGACTAATGAAGGATGTTTTTTCTGTGCTGTGCTCCCTCCCATGTACTTCTAGACAGGAATTATTTCCTTCTCTTGTGTAGTCTGTTTATGTAAGGGGATCCACCAGGATGGCTTGTTTTTCTTGCTAGACCTTGTTTTAGTTCAGTCAGATATTGCTGTTTCAATGCAGTTGTTTCAGTGGTTGTACATGGCATTCATGTATACTTCTGTAGAGGCCTCAGTGTTTTATGGGGTTAAGGGAGCTTTAAAATTCCCTATGCTGTCACTTAATAGGAGGTAAATCACCATGGAAAAATTCTTTAGGATTTTAGTGTTTGACGTGGTAACTACCGTTACATTTATTTCAAAGGAGACCAATTTAGGATCCGATCTTAGCAATGAGGACATTACACTGGGGAGGGTGCAATGCTCCTCCATGTTTATGAGTACTGTGTCAAGGATATTTGTGCCCCTAGTGGGAGTGCAGAACAGCTATTCCTGAGCATTTGCATTGACAAGTCCAGGAATCTCTGAGCCTGCATGTTAGTGACTGTATATGTTTCCCAGTTTATGGAGGGCTAGTTAAAATTGTCCATGAGTATTGTGTTGGGCTGTATGGTAAGTAATTTTAGTAACTTCAGGTGTGGAGACTGTTTTTTCTGGTTCATGGTTGCAGACCTGTAGCTCGTGATGATATGGTGGGGGATTTTGTCTACTCTCAGCAGGACATGAACTAATTCAGCAAGTCATCCTGCTTAATCAATCTAGAGGCATGATTGCTTTTTATGTAAATGGAAAGGAAACACCACCTCCTTTAATTTTTTTCCTTTTCAGAGGGTGGTCTAAATGTGTGATAGCCATTGTATCCTTACACTGCTGAGGTGCTTTCCACAGTTTTGAAACAAGCTTCTGTAATTGCACAGATGTCAGCATTCTCCAGGACAAGGAGGACTTCCAGAGAGTGCAGGTTCTTGTTAAGACTCCTAGCACTCAGCAGTAGTACCTTCAGCTTGGCATTAGAAGAATTTGTCAGGTTGGTAGGTTTGTCAATTTGGCACTGCCTAAAAAGGACTCTATGTGGGTGGCTAATGCCTTGGCCAGTATTCAAAATCCTAATGTCAACAGGTGCAGACAATCTCTGGCCAACCTGCATGGTCTGTCAGTCATGTTTCCCCAAGCTGACAAATACTGGATCCTCTTGGAATGGCACCCGTACCTAAGGTAATTATTGAAGTTAATCATTTTCTGTTTGTATTGAGGTATCATTCTTGGTGAGGGTAGAATTCTGCTCAATGCAAGGCTCATACCAGCTTGTGACACATATTCAGAGAGGTCCATCATGTCTCTCTTCATATAGACCAGGAAGGTATATCTCAAGTCATTCACACCCACATAGACTATAACTGAGTCTTACTGGAACTTCTTGTTGAGTGACCTGAGTGCCTGCGTGATCTGGTGAATCCTGGTCCCTGAGAGGTAACTGACTGTAACCCTGTCTATATCTGTCCTGATGAGGGAGGCATATGTGTGTCTCAGGATGGAGTCTCCTATGAACAAGATATTTTAATGTGTGGTGTTTTGCATTAAGGGATTGCTTGTGGAGATACTGTGATACGTATTTTTCATGTGTTGTGGTTGGTGTTGCCATGGGTTTGTTTGCATGTGATTTCTGAGGTCAGCATATGTGAGGCCTCTGAGGTTTTGGTAAGTTACTTACAAGTTCCTCCACATACGAGGGTTTATGTATTAAGGCATTATTTAGTGAGGGAAATGTCATGTGTGTGCTTCAACCCATTTCTCATTTGATTTGTCAGTATGTGACAGTCTTGTCTCAATTTTCATAAGGTGACTACATCTCTCACATACTGTGTTTGTTTGTTTCAGGATTAAGTGGTTGTCACTATTCATGAGACAATTGCTGCATTGCCTCAGGATGCACATGTCCACCAGGCTGGCCACAGAGACAACAGGGAAGTGTGTCTCCTTGGTTTCAGGTTTTTTACTGTGGGTTTGACCGGGGAGAAGAATGGGAAGATTTAACTGGACTGGGGTGATAGACAGGGACAAAGAATGGGTGCTGGACTCAGTGTGAACTGCAGCTGTCCAACAAGGTGATGCTGCTCTGCATGCAGCTCAGATGCTCCAGGGACTGAAGAAGGTTGCAAAGATAGTTATTCTAAGGGAAATTTTAACCCAGTAGCATTTGCCTCTGTATAGGGCCCTGCTAACCACCACTGCATGGAGAACAGCTTAGCGCAAACACTGGGCTTATATAAAATCAGAAAGAAAAGTTTTACAACAGCAATGCCTACAGACCAATCAGGAAAACACACAATAAGCTTTCAGCCAGCAGCCCCAACTGAGATAGGTTTGCTACAGCACACTACTGCCCCAAGAGTCAGAAAACCCTCTTAATGTAAAAATGCTGGTTTTAGAGCTCATGTGCAGGGAAACCACACACTCTACATACTACTGTCCTGTAAAACTAGCAGACACAATGTATTTAAGCACTACGCAACAATGAAAACAGTTCAGCTCTGAGACTCTACAAAAGTGTCTAAGTGAATACCCCTGAGTTTTAGTAGTGAAAATATGGTGTAACTCTGGTGCTGTCCCAGGTCTAGAATGGTAACCCTGGGTCAGGCTAAGCTTAGAAGTATAAGCCACAAACTGGGGAGTTCCTAGGATAGATTGGAAAAAGGCTTTAGAAAGTCTCCTAGGAGCTGACCCCTCAGTTTGGGCTTAAAAGGACTGGCTCCCAATGTGGGAAGTGCCCTAGCCAGATATAGAAGGTGTACCCAAGTCTGGAGAGAGGTCTCTCTCCTGGTAGGTAGGGGGCCCAATCTACACGTGGAGTCCAAATGAAGATTTCTTGCCCGGGGAGGAACGGCTCCCACTTTGGTCAACCAAAAATTGGTGTAGCCTTAATAAAGGCTCCAAAGCTCTGTCCAAATGCAGCCGAGTTCCCTCTGTTGGCCTTAGGAAAGGCCAGGACTTCTGGTCCAAAGTTTCCTGGTGTGGGGGCTCAAAGCTTCACTGTAACTCTGGCATTATCAGCTGCCTGGGGAGTGGTTGTAACCTTTGGTCAACCTAAGAGTTGTGTAGCCTTTAAAAAGACTCCAAAGTTCAGCCGAATATCTGCCAAGATCCCTCAATTAGCCTTTAAAAAGGCTGGGAAGTCATGGACACAGTAACAGTAGCAAAGCAAAAGGAACAACGAACAAAAATAAATAACACACCATATATAACTGACAAAACACAATGAAAAACATGAAGAGGCTAGGGTGCAAAGTACGAACAATAACAGATCAAGGCAGAAACCAGGAACCTTCACGAAATGTATTCCAAATTTATTTCAAAGACAAGTAACTCCACCGTCGATTGCAATAACCATAAAAACAGACAGCACAAATTTCAGTTGAGCGCGCTTTCTCTTTGTTACAATAACAAAGCTTCTTCAGAACTAAAAAATCCTCCATAACCTTTCCTCTTATATATTGCAAGCAATCAATACACTAATTGCATCTAATTACATTTGCTGCTCATCTTAAAGCAATACATTGCTATACAAGCTTAAATGCTGTTAAAAAAGTATTGCATATAAAAATGTGTGTTGTATATATCTGCAATTATATACAAGAATACACAAGTTTAAAAAGTTTTCCTCCCAATAAGTGAAGAAATGCATGTGCGTGTATATAAAAATATACTTTTTTAACTAAATAGACATCTCTAACTAGATGGACATAATACATATAAAACATTTCCCCTAAGTAATGCATAGTCCTAAATACTCAACCTAACTAAACTGTTAAAATTACTAATGTATTCTGCACAGTAAAAATTGAAATCAGGGCAGGCTAAAAAACAAAATAAATATCTAACTCACATAGAATATAAATGGAAATACTTCAAGGAACATGTTTAAATTGTTTATAAATGTTTATAATTTAGCCTGTCTTAATCTCAACACACTCTGTATGCTAATGCTATCGTTCAATTCGGGGGGTCTACTGGCATCCAATTTTAGTTGCCAAAAAAGTTCCCTATATTCAACCCTAGATTCCCAGTTGCCCCCCCTAGGATCCATCACTACCTGCTCAATGACCGCAAATTTAATATTCATATTTTTGCACGTCAATGAATATTTGTAGAACGCATTAGACTCCTTCCCTTTTTTTATTTCATATGAGTGTTCATACATTCTTTTTCTTAGGGTACGTGTAGATTTCCCTATATAAAAACTATTACAGGCCATACATGTTCCAATATATACAATGCCTTTTGTACCCCAATTGTAGTATCTGGATGGAACCAACTTATATTTCCTAGATCTAATATTAATCTCCTGCCGATCTAAAATATATTCACATTGTCCGCAGGACCCACATTTATATGTACCTTTCTTATTATTAGAATTCCGTGACTTGTTTAGTTCATTTGTCTCTAATAAGTCTTTTAAATTCTTTCCTCTTTTTCTAATGAAGGTGGGGTGATTAGAGATATAATTACTAATGTCGTTGTTCATTTTCAAAATTGGCCAATATTTATTAATAATTTTTTCCACCATATTGGAAGTGTCCGAAAAAGTGTGTACCAAAGCTTGGCTGTAATTTTCCTTTTCTCTTTCCTTCTTATTAACCATCGTATCATCTTTCTGTCCTAATAATGGAAAATATTTGTTATTTCTCCCAACTGTCACTTCCTCAATTAAAGTCTGTATTAATGATCCCTAATCACCCCACCTTCATTAGAAAAAGAGGAAAGAATTTAAAAGACTTATTAGAGACAAATGAACTAAACAAGTCACGGAATTCTAATAATAAGAAAGGTACATATAAATGTGGGTCCTGCGGACAATGTGAATATATTTTAGATCGACAGGAGATTAATATTAGATCTAGGAAATACAAGTTGGTGGTACAAAAGCCATTGTATATATTGGAACATGTACGGCCTGTAATAGTTTTTATATAGGGAAATCTACACGTACCCTAAGAAAAAGAATCTATGAACACTCATATGAAATAAAAAAAGGGAAGGAGTCTAATGCATTCTACAAACATTCATTGACATGCAAAAATATGAATATTAAATTTGCGGTCATTGAGCAGGTAGTGATGGATCCTAGGGGGGGGCAACTGGGAATCTAGGGTTGAATATAGGGAACTTTTTTGGCAACTAAAATTGGATGCCAGTAGACCCCCTGGATTGAACGATAGCATTAGCATACAGAGTGTGTTGAGATTAAAACAGGCTAAATTATAAACATTTATAAACAATTTAAACATGTTCCTTGAAGTATTTCTATTTATATTCTATGTGAGTTAGATATTTATTTTGTTTTTTTGCCTGCCCTGATTTCAATTTTTACTGTGCAGAATACATTAGTAATTTTAACAGTTTAGTTAGGTTGAGTATTTAGGACTATGCATTACTTAGGGGAAATGTTTTATATGTATTATGTCCATCTAGTTAGAGATGTCTATTTAGTTAAAAAAGTATATCTTTATATACACGCACATGCATTTCTTCACTTATTGGGAGGAAAACTTTTTAAACTTGTGTATTCTTGTATATAATTGCAGATATATACAACACACATTTTTACATGCAATACTTTTTTTAACAGCATTTAAGCTTGTATAGCAATGTATTGCTTTAAGATGAGCAGCAAATGTAATTAGATGCAATTAGTGTATTGATTGCTTGCAATATATAAGAGGAAAGGTTATGGAGGATTTTTTAGTTCTGAAGAAGCTTTGTTATTGTCACAAGGAGAAAGCGCGCTCAACTGAAATTTGTGCTGTCTGGTTTTATGGTTATTGCAATCGACGGTGGAGTTACTTGTCTTTGAAATAAATTTGGAATACATTTCATGAAGGTTCCTGGTTTCTGCCTTGATCTGTTATTGTTTGTGGTTTGGTGTTTCAATTTTTGGATTTCTAGGGTGCAAAGTAGCCACACTCAAGACAGCCAAACCTGAGATGAAAAAAGGAGAGATCAATCTTAAAGGTTCAAGTCATTTATTCAAGCCATTGAAGCATAGTTCCACATAGTTAGAAAGAATGGTACAAAGTTCGTGCTTATAACCATATAGCTGGGGGCATGGTGGTGAGGCCTATCCCTAAAGTGGGAGTGTCCTTTATTGTGGATTGGGCCAACCCATCCACTGATTGCCCCTAACAATCTCATTGGTTGAAACCTTGTGCTTGTTACACCAAGAGCAAAACATAACTATTAGAAATTAAAAAGTGGTTCAAGTTGTTTTATGATCGTTGTGCCTGCTAGACTAAGTGGAGTGTTAGGTTACACCTTTTGTAACAAGACTTCTTCAGGATGATTGGAGCACAGTGGTTCTTCTAATTATGGTTATTTTATTTATTTTTAATTAATTTTATTTTATTTAAGGCATCGTGCTCCTGACTGAATAAACAATGCGGCTAATCGATGCAAACCATGCAAAATTAAGGGAAAAGTAACAAATAGAACATAAAATTGAAAAAAAAAACTAGAAGATGAAATCATTAGTGAAAAATGAACAGACCTGAGAGTATCCTAGTATGACTTAGTACTCTGCACCTGACCACCCAGTCCTGAGCCTGTGTTAGCCACATGGTGCGGAGTCGGAAGGGTCATGAGCAGAATATTGTGGGATTAAAGGTCAAGGGGGAAGATTGGTGAATGAATGAGAGCCTGGTGGAGCTGAGGCTGGGTGGCAAGAGGGAGAGCCTAGCTAGAACAGGAAACAAGGTGAAGGAGAAGTAGAGTGAAAATGCCACATGGTGTTGGAAACTCCAGAGGCCACGTGGATGGGTAAAGGTCTAGCAGTGGTCAGGATCCCAGTGGGAAAATAAACAAATAAAGACAAAGAATGATGAACAAAGAAGGATATGAAGAAAATGGGGGGGGGGGGGTTATGGGTAGGTAGACCAAGGTGGAACTACTTGAAAAGAAGGAACTTGAGTGGCAAATCGTGCTGCAGGCAAGGACGAGACCAGGACTGAACTATGCTGAATCCCTTATTCCAGTTTTGGATCTAAGGAAACTACAACACTGATTCCCTCAGGCTATGGATGGCACACTATCCACAGTAAGCTTTACCCTGCTCTTAAGTTTTTATACTCTTCATTAGAATTTATTCCCATATTTTACCATTGTTTTGCCAGGAGTTTTCCGTTATGTTGTTTAGGTTTTCGATTCAAATTTCTCTTTTTTCCTGTTTCACATTCATCGCATTTTCTGTCTGATTTTACTTTGATTTAGGCTCCTATTACTCACTCTGTGGTTTGCAATTGGTATGCATTTTTCCATTTTGTCAGATAGCTTTTGCTCATTCTTTTTTGACCCCCTATTTACCCTGCATTTTTACTAATTAACCTTTTTAGTTTACTAAGTAGTTCCACCTTGGTCTATGTTGACCAAAGGTTACAACTGCTCCCTGGGTGGCTGATAATACCAGGGCTACAACAAAATTTTAAGTCCCCACACCAGGAACCTTTGGACCAGAAGTCCTGGCCTTTCCTAAGGCCAACAGAGGGAACTTGCCTGCATTTGGACAGATCTTTGGAGCCTTTATTAAGGCTACACCAATTTTTAGTTGACCAAAGTGAGAGTCGTTTCTCCCTGGGCAAGAAATCTTCATTTGGACTCCAGTTTAGATTGGGCTCCCTCCCTACCAGGGCAGGGACGCCCCTCCAGACTCGAGTACACCTTCTATAGCCAGCTAAGGCACTTCCCACACCGGAAGCTGGCCCTTTTAAGTCCAAACTGAGGGACCACCTCCGGTCAGCTCCTAGGAGCCTTTCTAAAGGCTTTTTCCAAACTATCCTAGGAACTCCCCAGTTTGTGGCGTATACCTCTAAGCTTAGCCTGACCCAGGGCTACCATTGTAGACCTGGGACAACACCACAGTTACACCATATTTTCACTGCTAAAACTCAGGGGTATCACTTAGGCATTTTTTTCTCCCGTAATAGGAGTATGATACCTCATTACCTTTAGGCTACCTCCATTAATTTTTACTCTACTAAAGTGTGAGAAATATTCCTTGAGGAGACTTTGGATAGTTCTGACATCTGAATAACATTTCTGGCATTCAGAAGAGCATTTCTCTCCCAAACTAAACAACAGTAGAGACTTTTTTCAAGGTTTTTAACCATATCATTCATAGCAGTGCAATATTTCTTTCCTTTATCATGGCCTTTGTTCTTACATCTCCCAGCTGAGCTACATGAGAGTTCTCTGTAGATCGTTCTTGCACTGGTGGATCTATGTCAAAAAGGGATGGAGCACTGACTATGACCTCAGATGTTACAGATTTACGAAGTAGCTCAGTTGCTGGGAAAGCCATCCAGAGTAGGGTAGAAGTAAGATGGCATTACCTATTTACTTCTCCTGGGGGTGGAGAGATGAGTGGTGTGGCAGGGGTGCAGCTCCTCCTACTGGATCTGTTTTTGGAAACAGATCATGCAATAGCTGTATGTTCAAGATGGGATACAGCACTGCTTGTGGGATAATGCCACTGACAGAAGTGAATGATGGTCTCATAATGCACCCAGTGCAAGTCCTATATCTGAATACTTAAATGGCATTAGAGAGGATGTCAGCATCATACAGAAAACAACTTCCCTGATAGCTGCTTGCAGTAAGGCTGCAACACAATCATCTCTCATTGTGAGGAGATAAATGGGGCTGCAACTGCAATAACTGGCTATGTAGTCAACAGATGCAGGGAAGCCAAAAAGGGCCCTTCTTGTATTATGGTTGGATTTAGTAACCTAGGCACTTTAAACATGCAGCAGTCTCCTGAAGAAACTTTCATCTAGTTTTTTTTTTCATAGTTTCTGACAGTTTCCGCATCTGGACCATCTTTATTTTTCTTTTTTTATGAATCAACAATCTTGTTTTACCTATTGCAGCACTGGTTATTTTTCAGTTTCATTCTCTGTTTATGTTAGACTCAGAGTTCTTGGCAATGTGTAGAATGCCGCGCACTCTCTTTACTGTAACCATCACATGCCTAAAAACCTAGTAGCTGTATTACTTGTCTATCTCTCTCTATTAAAATTTTATTTTATTTTTATTTATTTTACATTTAAGGACCGGGAATGTCCAACTGAGATTTCAGCAGAGGCCAGGGGAGAAAAGCTCCAAATAGTTCAACAGTTTAACATAACATAGAGTAACATGGTTCAAAATAGTTCAACAGTTTAA
Source organism: Protopterus annectens (assembly GCF_019279795.1). NCBI lineage: Eukaryota > Metazoa > Chordata > Ceratodontiformes > Protopteridae > Protopterus > Protopterus annectens. The sequence continues at coordinate 197,761,379 of NC_056730.1, forward strand.
CATAATGTAAAGTAACATGGTAAATTAAAAATGCATTCAGTAGTCACAAAATATTTACAAGTCTTAGGACAAAAGGGGATAACAACATGCCAAAATAAACTTTAAAATGCCATTCTGAAGTTTTAATGACCAGCCAGCAATTCTAACCAGAGGTTTCAATTTAGGTAGCTGAAAATGGCATATTTTGTGCTCATTTTTATTGAAATCATTATCCAAATAAAAATATGTAAAAATTCTAATGTTCCTAGACAACAGAAAGAGTTTAATTTATTTTATGAAAATATATATTTTTGTATTGGTTAATAATTTGCTGTCATAGGCTATCACATTCTGCCCTTTACATTGCCTTTGGCTTAGATCAGCTCGTAGACTAAGCAAATTATCTTAACCTTTCAAAGAATTGCAGGCTTTAAAGAGAATAATACAGTAAGTGAACTTGGAGTTTTTTTTTTTATTGGCTTCACCAAACATGTAGTTATTGTAATAAAATCCTTAATGAAATTAACAGCAAATGTTTCCCTTGTAAATTGCATGGTCTTAACATGTCAATTAGCCTTAACCTTGCTGTTATCTGCTGAACTTGATTTTCTAAAAATATCACCCAGAAGATTCTAATAAAGATTGTCAGCCTAAAATGTCTCCTTAGTCGGGTAATGAGTGTTTAGCGTAAGCTTGTCCAGACAGTACTCTTGATGTATATTTTTCTCAAAATCTTACCAAGTTCCTTTTGTGTTTTTTTTCTAATTTAAATGAGGTAATCTCTATGATAATATATATTTTAAATGTCTAAGACAGCTATTTGTATGGTATGAAACTGCTGGTGCTTGGCTTACTCAAACAATAAGCCTGTTATACCTCGTAAGACTCATCCCCTTTATCTCGTCAGTCATAGAGTCACATCGTATAGGATTAATTTATCAGAAAAACTCCTAGTATTGATAGAGGTACTGTCTAAGAGTAAGACACTAACCTTACATAAATATTCAGGTTAGAGTCATTTATATATTTTTAGTTCCAAAACTGCAACCTCAAACCTTTATTAATATAATAATGTTCTAAGACATTTTATTATATATAATTATTATTATTATTATTATTATTATTATTATTACTATTATCATCATCATCATCACCATCATTATTGTTATTATCATCACCATCATTATTATTATTATTATTATTATTATTACTATTATCATCATCATCATCACCATCATCATTATTATTATCATCATCACCATTATTATTATTATTATTATTATTATTATTATTATTATTATTATTATTATTATCAGCACCATTATTATTATTATTATTATTATTATTATCACCACCATCATCATTATTATTATTATTATTTTCATCACCATCATCATCATCATTATTATTATTATCATCACCATCATCATCATTATTATTATCACCCTCATTATTATTATTATTATTATTATCATCACCACCATCATTATTATTATTATTATTGTCAAAAGTATAATACAATCAGTAGAAAGTTGTAGTTTCAGTGGTACTGCCACTGCAGAAACAGACACACTAAGAAATTAAAAGATTAGTTAGCATAATGATTGGCTTTAACAGTGGACAGAGGTGAGGAGTTTGGAATTAGTATAATGTTGAAATACATGAGAAATCACCATTTCTTTTGGGAGTTGGATAGGACTATTTAAGTCCAAAGTTATTAGCTGTGGATAGAGATGAGCTAGAATAATATTTTCTATGACTGAACCTTTAAAATGGTTCCCAGGGATTCAGAAAGACCTACCGCCAGTGGTAAGTCCTAACCTAACATGGTCATTTCCTCACTGGTAGTAGCCCTTTCCATTTCAGAGAAAGGCTGTAGAATCAATGCAGTGGGCCATCTTCTCGGCCAAGCTACATAATAATGAGATATTCCAAGGGAGAAGCCTATGCTAAGTAGCCTTGTGCCTGTGGTAAGGCATTTACTCAGCCAAGGAATTCAGAGAATCACTCTGCTGCATAAGTTAGCATGGCCAGCCAAGGTTATTATCTTGGGCAAGGATGCAGATAGTGGTGGGGTGTGGCTGCATGTGTGAGTGTATGCAAAGCATGAGTAGTTTCAGCTGTGTGTGTGTGTGTGTGTGTGTGTGTGTGTGTGTGTGTGTGTGTGGGCGTGTGCATGTGTGCGCGCATGTGTGTGTGTGTGTGTGTGTGTGTGTGTGCGTGTGTGTGTGTGTGTGTGTGTGTGTGTGTGTGTGTGTGTGTGTGTGTGTGTGTGCGCGCATGTGTGTGTAATTGTGTGTGCATGAGGCTCTGTGTGAGGCTGTTTACCTATGGGGTGGCAGTAGTGGGGATAGTTAGGGGATAGGTAAAGTAGGTATGTGTGTGTGTGTGTATGGGGGTGAATGGACAAGTGTGTTTGTGAGTACAGTCTGGTAAGAGGGGGGCTGATCTATGATGTGTGTGTGCATGTGTGTGTATAGAGGGGTGTAATTATGTGCATGTGTACATGCTTGTGTTTGTGTGTGAAGGACTGCCATACCTCTAAATTCTTCCTGAGTAATTAACAAATCCTGCATTACTGGGAGAAAGGACATCAGATAACAGGCAATTTTAAATGTTACCCCAAGTCACTTAAAATAGACTTCTGTGGTGGTGCAGCAGTAGCATTGTTGCCTCACAGCAAGAGGTTCTCCTGTTCGATTCTCGGCTGGGGTTAGGAGTGCCTACAGTGTGGAGTCTGCATGTCCTCCCCGCGGTCGAGTGGGCATTCGAAAGACATGCGTCAAATGGGTGTGTCTTCGTTTAAGGCTGGGTGTCGGGCTGGCAACTCGACACCATAAAAAACAACTGTCAATCATTAGTGGACCAGAGTTCTGCTGTGGCGTCCCCTAACCAGAAAAAGCCAAAAGACAAACAACAACCCCAAGTCACTTCAAATGTTAGTAGAATAACAACAAGTTTGGCCACATAAAATACATTTTGGGGAATTTTAGACACTAGGGGCATTATTTTATATTACTCTTATAACTTAAAAAGTTAACCGGTTTTACAATATGATATATGTTAGAAGAATGGGGGGCTATAGACACCAGGGATACTTTTTACCCTAAGCTATTTGCAATGTCAACAGGTTTTTGGGGGAACACTAGAAACTAGTGACACAATACCTTAAGCTACTTATAACATTAATATATCAACAGGTTTATGGGGCATACTAGACACCAGGGACACTTTAATATTACCCTTAGCTACTTAAACAGTTACTGGAATGCTGGGCTTAGCAATGACTGATGTGGAGCTGAACCCTGTACACCTGGTGTAAGAAGCAGGTGACTAGCAGCTCACTGCTTAACCATTTGTACAGACTGAGGACTTAACAGTTGATCAGTTCTTCCATCATAATGTGTTTTCTGAAAAACAACAGGTGTGAATTTCTAAAAACTGATATTATTGATTTTCTGTAATAATCCATAAGTTATGAGGGACATAACAGGTACAAGAGGCAGATGCCAGGGCATTGTATAAACTCTGAGACATCTGAGATGGATGGGGATGTGCCCATGTGGGGCAGTGGGGCTGCTATACCTCTAATGGCTGTGTTCAAGACTACTGGAAAAGCCAGGATGACCAGTACATGGCTCTATTGAAACTGTTTAAATATTACTCAGAATCTCTTGAAAAGTTAATAGAGCAACATGTCTAGTGAAATGATGATGTTTCTGAGTAATAAGAAAAAGACTGTTATATCCTGCATTCGTACTTCTCAACTGCCCAGATTTCTGCAGAATATCCAGTTTTGTCCTCATATTTTTGATTGGCTCCTCTTAAAATGTGTGGTTTTCTGGTAAATCACTGAGGACTGAAGTCACTAAATATTGACACACATTTGTATTTCATACCATATCCTTCAAAATGCATGCTAACACATGTCTATTATTGAAGAAACTAATAAGTGCAATATTTAAAATGTGTCCCTATTTTTGGACCTTTTTCCTCCCATTATTTTAGGCTTTGCCCAGATTTGAGAGGTATGCTTGCATTATTGATCAAGTGTAATCTTTCAAGATTTTGGAGAGGCAGGAAAAAATAAGAAGCTACAATAGGGACTTCTCTAAACTCAGGAACAGTTAAAATGTATTGATGTGTGTATGTGTGTATGTGTGTGTGTGTCTGTGTGTCTGTGTGTCTGTGTGTGTGTGTAAGTTGGACAATGAGTGAGAGGGGTGTCTGTGCCAACACAATGCATGGACTGCCAACGGTGATCACCAACAGAAAGTGCTGATTTGCACTAGCAGTAACACTACACAATTCAGAAACATGCAAATTAGCTGACCATGAGGACTTTCCTCGTTGAGGCTAACAGGTCTCTGAATTGCATTTCAGGTGATCACAGAGACTGCTACTTTTGGCTGCAGCAGTTTCCTCAAGGGTAGAGCGATTTTTTTGAATCTTGCCAATTGTATTTTATGTGAGCGGCATCCATACAGGATTGCTGACATATGCAGTTCTGGTACCCCCACCCTACCCTCCACACACACACACACACACACACACACATCCCCTGAGTAAGAACATTGCTGCTTATCTGTACCAAGTGCCTGTAGCAGGCCGTTGTTTACATCATGGTCAAATTTATTTCATCTGCATTGTTATCCAGACATGGAAACAGCTGTTAGCACAAAAAGCATACTTATAAATGGTTTATGTCTGGAATATTATCATGACAAAGGCAGTCACAGTTGTAACTGATGCATGCCATACTATTCCCCAAAGGATAGCTGGAGTGGTATGTCAGACTATAGTCACAAGCATATATGTGGCCACTCACACAGCAGATAAACCTGCCTCAAATTGATACACAGGGCAGAATTACTTTGTTATAACCTAAAGCAATGATGAAGAGGAGGCAGTTGTCCCTGATGCCAGCAATTATAAGTACTGTAATGAGATTATATATATATATGTGTGTAGACTTATAACTGCTGTATCCAATGCCATATTCTCTCACAGAGTAAAGATGACAGAACTACTCTACATGGACTGATAGGCATGTACAAGAACGATTTTTGTGGCATTATGGGCTATAGTACACGAAGCCAGCATTAAGAAGATAGTTAGAAATATCTGGAGATTTCTTACTAATTTTGCGTATATAAGGGACATTATTGGAGATAATTCAGTATTTGTACCCCAAAGGGGAAGAATTTAAAAAAATATTTTTATAAAAATAATTTATTTAACGAACAATAGGAGGATAGTAATGGGGTGCTAAGATGTGGTAGTTGTAAGTTTTGTCAATTTGTTCTTGAAGGGAACAAAGTGAGGATAATAACAAGAAATTATAATATTAAGTTACTACATAATATAATTGTAAATCTAAATTTATAGTTTATGTTGCTTTATAAGGACTTTGTTCTGCAATATATATATATATTGGCAGAACATGTAGAGAATGTTATAAAAGAATATATGAACATCTAAGGGCTGTAGATATTAAAGAAGTCAATAATAGCTTAACTAAGCATGTAATACAAAAACATAGTTTGGAAATAAATAAGGTTTGTTTTAGCTTTTCTGTGATACATCAGGTACTAAACTATAATGTTAGGTTAGATGCGGAAGATAAATTAAATTGGAAAGAATATTGTTGGCAGGTAAAATTGAATGCATGTAATTTTCCTGGTATGAATGGAAGGTTAAATTACAAAGTGGTCCTGAAAAAGAAAGGTTAAATCATTGATTAATGTTAAGTCATGTGATTTTAATTAAATGTATTCATTGAGGTTTTGAGTAAGTACAGTTTGGTCTGAAGAAGTTCCATAAGTGGAACAAAAGTGCTTACCAGTTGTATTTCGTTGTTTTTATTCAAGTAATAAAAGTGAAATATTTTTATTTTAAGACTGTTGGTACATTTAAAATCTTTTTATTGATGAAAGACTGCAACAGGAGACAAAGGACTCTGATCTAACAGCCAAGTTTTCAAAATTGGAAAAGGACTTAAGACTGGTGAGACTGCAGTGGGATGTTTTATTTCTTGATACATGTCTTCTTGTTAAAAGGGTCCAAAGGGGCTTGAGAGTGTTACGGGCTCTGTTAGTTAATAAGCTTTCCGGCAAGTTAATGGAGGCTTGGAAAGCTTTAAATGAAACAACAGGCTTACAGTAGTTAAGTTAAATGAGCATAAGATGGTTTTAGCAGACTTGATTAGTGTGGTCATGGCTTCATATAATAGTCTAAAAGATGTGACCTCGGCAAATAATTCTGAAGCTAAAATCGCTGCAGAAAATGATTTATGTAGAAAACAGAAGGTGAAGAAGTTTTTGAGAGACAAAAAGACTATGATATTGGGACTAATTCAGTATTTTGGCATCCAGGAAATCATGTAGTGGATGAGGTGGATGAGCGAGTCAATGAGCATGTGCTGTTAATGCAAGAAGGTAATGAAGGTGAAGAGGGAAAACGAAGACCCACCAATAGACTGAGGTCAAACTCTAGAAAAGTTGTAGAAGTTAATAATGATGAAAGAAGGCTGGATAAGAATATAGGTGGACAAAAAGGGTCTAGGCATTGTTAGAAACCAGCTGAGCATTCTTATCCACAACAGAGTTTTCAAAATTTAGCGGCATACTAAGATGGAGGTACAGGGAAGAAAACATGGGCACAGGTAGTAGGGCAAACTCCCCAGCAGCAGGGTCAAAAGCTGATTGGGAAAGATTTCAGATGCAGCAGCTTTATTTGGCAGAATCAAAGTTATCCGAAAAATGGTGGATGGAGAATTGGGAAGAACAGTCTTCCAAAAAAGTGAGCATTCTGCCAATACAAGGTACTGTTTCTAATTCATTTAAAATAGTGAATTTGTCCAGTTGTTATTTAAACAATGAACATTTAAAAGTTTTAAGCAAGGGTTTGACTTTCGTGGCCTCTGAAAAGGTGGACTTAATTGGAACTATAAATTCTTTAAGGGTTATACCAGAAAGTTGAATTTAAAATGTCTTTTTCATGATAATAATAATGAAAAAGCAGAGTTGTTTAAAAAATCTAGTTTATTTAATCCAAGTCTAAGGCCTGAGTTAGAGGCTTTTCTCCTAACATGTGAAAATGATGTGAGGAATTTATTAATTGCCAAGTCTAAAAATAGATTTTATAATATGACTGTGACAGAAAGAAATGCCTTGTTTGAGTTAAAAAAATAATAAAAGTTTGTATATAATAAAAGCAGACAAAGAATGCTGTGGTGCTACTGGATATGAATTGCTATTATAGTGAGTTAAAAAAAATGTTGATTGATGAAAGATTTTCTAAGGTGGAGTGGGCAGAGGTTGTTATATCATATAATATGGTTAATGCATGTATTGAAGAGTTGTGGATGGAAGGACTGATTTCTACAGAGATGGTAGATTATTTTGGAATTTGGAGCCCCAACGTATGGAGACTTTTTGGTATGCCCAAAGTACATAAAAGTTTAGATAAGCTAACTTTTAGACCTATAGTGGCCAGCCAAGGTAGTAATACAGAATCCTTGGCTATTTATGCAGATAAATGTTTGCAGAAACTGGTTTGTCATAGTGAATCTTTTATTAAAGATTTTTTTGAGTTTCAAAACCTGATTACAAAATTAGTACTGGATGATTCTACAATACTGGTTACCGTGGCTGTTGTGTCTTTATACACCACAATTCCCAATGTCAAAGGGCTTGAAATGGTAAACAGAGAAATGCTTTCATCTAATATTTTCACATGCAGAGACATCAGGTTGTTGACTGAAATTTTAGAGTTATTTTGAGTTATATATATATTTTTTTTTACTTTTGACAATAAAAGGGTTGGGAGGGTGGCCGAATGGTTAAGGTGTTTGTCTTACAAACACAAGGTGCAGGGTTTGAGTCTCACTAGGGATAATTGGCTAGGCTTAAAATGGCTCACAAGGAGGGCAGTTAGCTTAGTACTAATCTATGAACCTATGAACCTATAAATATACAGGCAAATAAATGGCGTGGCTGTGAGAGCCTTAATGGTCCCCAGCTAAGTCACTATATTTATGACTGACTGGGAGAAGGAATTTGTGTTCAGTTCTGTGTTTTTTAATGATGTTATATTTTATAAACATTATAGGATACCCTTTTTCTAGGACAATGTGTATATATAACACATGCAAATACACTCATTCCTATTGTTAGCCTTGTATAAACCAAAATCCTTTGCAAGGGCGTGCATCTTTAAGAGAGTAGACAGAGATAACAGACAACACACTTGCAGATTATTGTGAACCTCTTCATAGCTGCCTGTAGGTCCAAAAAATTGTGCTATTTTTCCTAGCTCTGGTGCATAAATCTCCTAAAATAGTTTTGAAGGTGTACACAAGTTAGTACACTCTTAATCTTGAAAATTAAATCTATTTGTACAGCACATAAGCAATTGAGACCAAGTGCCCTGAATGTCTATAAATTGTTTTATTTTGCTGCCATGAATCTGTGACAGGAAATTTAGTCAGGTGCTTAAGCACAAGTCTGATGACCTATGATCTTCCACGTATGCAGGGCACTTGTATATGTGTGATTCACAGGCCTCCCTTTTACTCTTTATGAATGAGCCACCATTTTCTATGGTAGTTCATTTGTCAATCACTTGGTGAAAGATCATGCTTTATCTCTTTCACATGTTATAGATCTGCTAGTGGGCCCCCAAAGAAAGGTTGATACTAGGTATGGCTTGGCTGAGATGCTCACTACAGTCATGGACATGACCAGCTCAATGGAACAGCAGAAACATTATTATGATGACCTGAAATTCAGAACCCTAATGATCTCTGTACATGGGAAGTAAAGATTAGACATTGATTCCCTGAATGGTGCTGTAAGTAGCTATTGTTGTATATTTACTTATGTTTAAGGAATAGCTTTTCCTGCTGGAAGGTCTTTGTCTCATGATGCCTAGCACATGTGTGCATGCTACTCCTCTGTGCTTCCAGGTTGCTTGGAGGTGGTGATGACAAGTATAGTAATATGCCAACTATATTGTGCCTTATTTTTGGAATCTTCCACGGAGCTTATACTTTTAGGTTATGTTGAACCATCTCAGGGTGCCTGTGTGCTGCTTAGTGTGTTTTCATGTGAACCAGGATCATATATTACTGTATGGTATTTTAACTTATGTACGGGGCACATACACACACATGCACACACACATTTCTAGCTTGTTATGGAGATAATAAGACATACATATGGGAGTCTGGGTTGACAGGGTTGTTCTGGAATATTACCTTGCACCTTTATCAATTACATGATGTGTCCATTTCCTTTTCATCAAAAGCAGAACAAGTCAGGTACTGGACTGTCTACAAAAGAGGCAGGAGCAACTTGTGGCTGGACAGAGTTAGTTCTATCAACTCATGCTGATCTATGTTATAAGTGTCTAGTTCATTGGTAGGATAGAGACTTATGGCTGATTTCTCATTATGTCACCTTCCAGTGGCTCCAGAAGTTAGATTTCTCAGCGGGCAGCTCAGTCATAGCTCACATATGCCAACGCTGAAGCTGGGAAATATGCTGAACTTAAGAGCGTCTTGCCAGAAAGTTTAATATCTTATTTTCTCACTGATAAGTAGCCTGACTTATTTACCTAAGAATGCCACTAGCCAACATGAGCCATCCGATGATGATGGATCACAGAAATGTCCCTCTTGGCTGGATGGAAGGCATCACACTGGTGCTCATACTGCAGTCTATCCCCAGCCCGATGTTCCTTTTTCCTTTTATGTCATACCAATATCTTGTGCGATTCTCAGCCATCTCCATTTCTCTGCCCTCTCTGTGTTTCTATCCCACCCATGTCACCCCATCCTATTGTGTGCACATCTGCCACTGTCAATGTTGTTCTGTGGGGGCTATCTGCTTCTGCACATTGAAGAACCCCTTTCCTTCCCTTCCCTTACCTGTCACTCTTCCTCCTTTTCACTTCTCTTAATAGAAAGAAAAGTAGACTTGATCCTCACAAGGTTGGATGTATGCCATCTCCCCCTGTCCTGCACATACCTATATGTTGTACTTCTATGTGCCCCTCTGCTTTCTGCTTTCCCCTTCTTCTGTGTCCCTCTATACTACTATCCTATCCTCTTATGTATCTGACAGGAGTCTATGTATGTTGACTCCACAGCACTACACTTGCAATTATTTCATACCGCTATGTCCTTTTTCCACTGATTTGTGCCATGCTGACAAAGGGCATGACAGCGCATGTAGCTTAGCCTCTATATACTGCTTTATTTCAAGAAGTAACAGTCTGTGAATGAATGTTTTCATCTCACTAATGATTCATGCAAGGTGGTGCTTGACTGCTCGATACTTCATTGCACAGATAGTTCTTCTTGTGAACTTGCTGCATTACTCACTTATGTAAATGGAAGTGTAGCTATTTAATACAGCATTGCCTTTATACCTTTAGGTATATAATTAGTGCAACACCACCAAGCTGTGCAAGCCATGTGCTGGCACAACAGGGATGGAGATCCGCACTTTCCGGTAATTAGTCATCATTCTCATCATTATCATCATCAACTCCCTTTATCCCATTTTTCTGCATGGGGCCAGTGTGTTTCCGCAGTTGTTGCCACAGCTTTTGATTTATTGTCGGTCTCCTAGCAAGGTGTGCTGTATCCTGATCTGAATCTGAACTGCTCATCTTTCACTTTATTGTTTCTATTCTGTGTATTCAGTTATTAATCACCCTTTCCAGCACTTTCGTGCAGTATGACAGGAGTCTGATTCCACTGTACTGTCCACTGTTGTAAATGTCCCCTTTGTTCTTATACACTGGAGCCAGAATGGTCATTCCCTAGTCATCAGGGATGTGCCTTTCTCTCATACATCTCAACGTCTTAGAGCAAGGAATCTGGTCAAAGCCATAAATAAAGGTTAGACAAAGGTCCTGAAATAGTGACAATTCTTAAATATTGCTCTTACAAACTTAGAAAGTTGATAGAATAGCAGGTTTTCCATTAGCATGAATTTTCTAAAGGGTATGGAGTCTGAAACACAAATGTTTGTCATTTTCTAAGTTCAGTCTAATGATTTGCCACTAATCTGCCAGAAAAATAAATCATTATGAAAAATGGATAAAAAATGTGAGGCAAAAATCTGGACATTCTGTGAAAATCTGTACAGTTGAGGTGAGGTGTATAAGAACCATTTTGGCCCTAACTCATCCAACATCTTCATCGTATCTGCCATGGTTTTATCTGAGCCTACGGTTTTTCCTGATTTCATTTTCCTTAGTCCTGTTCTTAATTCTGCTAGGCAGGTTCTTCTTTCATTATAGGGTTTGCATGGGGCAGTACAGCTTCTGTGGGGTTTTCTGCCTACTGAACCTGATGGAAGCCTTTTATGCCTTGTATACTGGTAAGCAGACTTCACCGTGTCACTTATGAATGTCATCTGGTGACATCCTCTTTATCGTTCTTTCTTTGCCTTATAATCTGCTAGAGTTTCTTTGAGCCATATGCTAAGTCACTTTCCAGAAACAGTTCAAGGGCCTCTCAAGTCTTGTTCATTTTTATTACAAATGCTATCTTAGCCTCTATGTTACCCAACCAGTATTCCTTCTTAGCCTGGTTAATCTTTTCTTTCTTCCACTATTTCCTACACTCATTCTTTCTTTTTCTGAATTCCTGATTTTTACATTCCACCACCAGCTTTATTTATTTACCTTATTTTCATATCTGGATCAGCTATATAGCCTGACAGAAATCACTGTTATAGAACGCCAAGCAGATGGGTATTTGCCACTGATGTCTGGATGGGGTACCGAAGCCTTAACATTCCTAGAGCCATACATCCAATTTATGTCCTGTGAGCATAGGGGGTACATAAGCAGACATATGTTAAAGAATCCTCAGACTATCTTCTTAACAGCCTGAATTCAGGTTTTGCACTCACTGGTCTGATCTTTGCATGGTCGTTTGCACTGTGAGCCTTCTTGGATTCAGATAGATTCATCATTGGGGACAATTCCTTCTTGTTTAAAATGTTTTACTGTGATTTTGTTTAATGTCAGCTAGGAGGGATAAGTGTGAGTGTGGTAGACAGATACCCTACAAAGATCTGCATAACAAGAGTTTTCTGCTTAGGTATATAACACAACAACAAATCTTGTTCCAACTGTAATTGCTTTGTACCCAAGAGATTGCATTCCCATTTGTCATCATTTAACACATTCTAAGTGACCCAACAACTGAAGAGTTTGGCCCAGTCTAAGATGGCAGGTCCCTCCACACCTCACATGCCTTCATCTCAAAAAAAACAAAAAACAAAAACAAAAACAAAAGCACTTAGGCCTGAGATTCAGCCTGCCCAGTCTAATTCCAACAAACATGCAGAAGTTATAGAACCTGCATTATGTCTGACTCTACCTCAGACTCCCTCTATCATGACCCCAGTGGAGGCTGGTATGATGTCAGAGGACTGCACATCCAAACAGACTGCTACTGTGATTGAGAAGAGGTAATTACCGATCATTATCTCAGATGGACAAGAAGGCATCCCTCAGATTTTGGTACAGGAGGTGATCTCTGGAAAACTGATTGAAGTATGTCAAGGGTCGGAGCCTTCATACTTGGTTCATGTGGACTTCACCCCATTGAAAATGTGACAAATGACTAAGCACATTTCCTCAACGGTTACCATAAGATGATGAAGATCCCTTTCACTCGATTTATCTGTGGAAGAGGCATCCTTTGGAGAAACTATTTTAAATATGAATATTTACTTTGAGTGGGAGGATATGCAAATCTCTGACTTTCAAAAGAGATACTACAGCCTCTTAGAAGTGGGCACCCAATCCCCTTCACCTGTCCCTCCAGTCCTAGAGCCCTTTCTATACGTTATCACATCCACATCCTCTGCTCCAGGCTCTTAGCCTCCACCTCCCCAAAGACCTGACTGATTCTACAAAGTTTCAGAGGAACCTAAGTTTCTTTTTAAGAATCCTGTAGTTGACTGTTCAGTCATCCCTTTATCGTCAGACAAACTGTCCAAACTCCTGTCTAATACTAATGCCCATACTGTGGGGCCATGAATAGGCGGGGGGGGGGGAAAGGTCTAGACTTACTCTGCCCTGGCTTTCAGGGCCATTTATTACCACAATCAGTTGACTAAATACCTATTGTCTATCCTTAGCAATCTAAACAAGACAGTTGCTAACATGCCAAGCACAGACTCCAAACAGCAAATGTTGTCCATGTTCATCCAAGCCACTTAGGTTGCTGGACATAATACAGTTATGATTCTGTTAAGGCTTCTTCCAGAGCAGTTGCTACTGGCTCGGTCATTAAGAGATATGCCTGGTTTTGCAATCAGACACTTCCTGAAGATTTTAAGACTAAGCTCTTAGATTCCTCTCTTGACAGGAACCTCCTGTTTGGTGAACAGGCAGCTAGCATATTCAAAACCTAAAAACTATGAAGGACTGTAGACAAATTATGCAAAAGTTTGTGTCCAGATACCAGAGGAATTATCTGGTCAAGGCCACTTATTTTGGCAAAAGAAAACACAAAAAAGCAAATTTATAGAGAAACATGAAGAGACCACAGAGTACCCTCAACCTCTTAGCACAAGAAATGTGGACAAAGCCTGACATAATGGGGGGCAAAGGCCAAAAATAGGGAAGCATTTTAAATATTGCTCTTATAAACTTAGAACATTGGTAGAATATCAGGATTTGTGTTAGCATGCATTTTATGAATGATGTAAAGTCTGAATCTTAAATGCATGTCATTATTTAGTGACTTTAGTCCTTAGATCATCCCAGTGATTTGTCAAAAAATACAATTTGTAAGAGGAACAGTCAAAAAATATAAGGCAAAAATCTGGACATTCTGCGAAAGTCTGTACACCTGAGAGGTATGGACCACAGATCTGCCCTCCCTTCTCAGATAAGTTAGTGTGACTATCTTTTTTCCCTCTCCACCCAACCCCTCCTCAGTCCCACCCTTCTCCTTTCAAAAATATGTCCTCTTTCCATTCCAAACTGGGAAAAAAGTCACTAGAGATAAGTGGGTACTCACTATCATCAAACAAGGTTACAGGATGTCCTGGAAGGAGCTCCCTCCCTTCAAAGGCATGCAACTCCCTCCCCACAACCAGTTAAACCTGCTCCCTTCCATCTTACAGGATCTACAGTCTCAAGGCACCATACAGCCAGCCCCCTCCCAGTTTGTAAGCTAATGATTCTACTCAAGGCTTTTTCTGGTGCCAAGAAAAGAAGGGGGGCTGTATAAGCCCATTCTGGACCTGTCCCTGCTCAACACCATCCTCAAAGTACCCACTTTTTGAATGCTATCTTTTCAGATCCTTCTTCCATTTATCCTCCCTCAGCCTCCTCTAGTATCTCTGATTTTTTAAGAAGCATTCCCATACACTAATCTTGCAGAAAACACTTGAGTTTTTTCTGGTCCATCATATTTTCAGTTTACTGCTTTGTACTCTCCACTACCTCCAAAGTCTTTACAAAGTGCCTGTCTCCAGTTTTAGCCTTTTTCAGGGCTGAAGAAATAGAAAAATTTCCCTACCTAGATGATCCGTTAATCCAGGCTACATCACCACATACCCTACTGTTGCATCTGAAATTCATCCTCATCTTCCTCCAACAAGTGAGATTCACAGTAAATTTCAAAAGTCTTCCCTGTAGGCCACTCAATGCTTTGTTTTGTTGGGATACAGGAAAGACATCAAAATCTTGCTGTCCTTCTTATATCAGGAGAAGGTGCAAAGACTCATGAGCTATTTTCGATCTCTCTTACCTCTCCAGACTTGCTCTGCAAAAGAGATTCTCATAGCACTTGGTTATATGGCAGCAGGCTTTCCTATGCTTCCATTAACTAGGTTGCATATTGGCAAATTACAGTGGTACTTGATGAATGTATGGCCTCAATATTCTCATCCACTGGACAACCATATTGCCCTCATACCACGTCTCAAGAAAGAGATCTTATGGTGGATGACACGGGTCAACCTCAGTCAAGGCTGCCTTTCAAAGTACAGACTCCAGTTGAGGAGCTGCACACAGACAGATGACCAAACTCAAATCAGACAAAACAAGCTGAAAGAGATGAGGGTTCCCATACAGGTCATGCAAGTCTTCTCACAATTCTGGAATCTAGGACATCTCAGAGTATTTACAGACAATCCAGCCATCATGTGGTACATAAACAAACACATGGGGACAAGACCATACCAATTGTGCAGTTCAGCTAAAATGGCTTGTGACCTAAACATCAAGGTACAAATATCCATAAAAGACAGTATACATTCCCTCTCAGGATAACATCCTAACAGATTCACTCAGTATGTCCATCAAAGACCCACATGAATGGATGTTTAACAAACAGTTATTCCTAGACATAGTCTACAACTGGAGTACACCACAAATATATTTATTTACCACAGAGAGTGCAACAAACAAATTCCTCTTTTTTGCTCAAGGACTCCTTGCCCCAATACTTGAAAGACAGATGTCTTGTCCTTCCAGTGGACAGAGAGATATCTTTATGCCTTTCATCCACTGTTTCTGATTCCAAAAGTTCTATTAAAAATTCAGTGGGAGAAAAAGCAAGACTTCTACTGGTGACTCTATTTTGGGCAAGGCAACATTGGTTCCCCTTCTCTATCTCTCAGAAACCAGCAATTGCCACAACCTACTTCACAAACTGGATCTGATCACACAACAGAAGGGATGGTTGCTTCCTAGCCTATCGTCCCTCAACCTAACCCTATGGATGATAGGATGCTGATCCCTTCCAAACACTATTTTTTTAAGTTGTGTTGTAGATTCACTGGGAGGCAAGGATACCCACTACCCAAAAATCCTGCATTACATTAAAGTTAAACATTTATTCCTCATGCCTGTAAACTTATGAAAAGGCAGCTAGGCATTCACTTCTGTTAGCCTGTCTCCTCCTTAACCCTCCTGTTATGTTCAGGAATGAGGACAAACAATTGTTAAAAGGAGTTCTGCATTTAAACCCACCCAGAAAATGAGTGCCTCCCCCTTGGGATTTCAACTATGTGCTGGAGAAACCCACCCTGCCTCCTTCTGAGTCAGCTATTGCCTTCACTCTCAAATGCTGCACCTGGAAAACTATTTTGTTAGTGGCCCTCACTTCTACTAGAAGGGTCTCAGAACTCAAGGCACTCATAGCAGCTCATTCTTTTCTAATTTTCCACAAGGAACGAGTGTCCGTGTGAGTCAACCCTTTGTTTATGCCTACATTGGTAGGCATAATATCCCTCATCCAGGCCATCAACCTGCCTACCGTCTTTCCAAGTCACAAAATGGCAGGAAAGACGTCCTCATTCCTTGGATGTCCACAGTCAGCTAAGATTCTATCTAGACAAGACATAGTCTATTAGTAAATCAAACTAATTGTTGCTTCCTACCTAGACTCTAAGCAGGGTAGACAATATACAAATAAACTACTGCTAACTGGATTTCTAAGCCCATTTCTTTATGCTACACCTACCATCACAAATCCTTGACCTCTTTCCCAAGAATTCACTCTACTAGAGCAG
The DNA here is from genome assembly GCF_019279795.1 of Protopterus annectens. NCBI lineage: Eukaryota > Metazoa > Chordata > Ceratodontiformes > Protopteridae > Protopterus > Protopterus annectens. The sequence goes on from NC_056730.1 coordinate 197,777,917, forward strand.
TGGCCTGGCTGTTCTGGAGCCTTCTTCAAAGGGGGAGATTACAGAATTATTTTGGAATCTGCTACATGGTCGTCTCTGTACACCTTGACTAAACACGTCTGATTAGGTCCTTTTTCCAAGTCTAAGGCCACCATCACCAGGGCAGTATTTTCTGGCTCCTTACACAGTTCTCACAACTCTCAGTAATCCACCCTTTTGCTCCCTTATGCTTTGTGAATCACTCATCTGTTTAGAGTATTGCAACAGTGATTTCAGCCAAAACACAGTACAGTTGTGTTAGAACGTACAACAGTAGATCATTGTTGCTGTACTTGTTTGCACCCACCATCCCCCTTCTTATTTTTTTCTTTACTTGGCCTTTTTTCTGCTGCGCTGTCTGGCAGCCCCAAGGAATGTGAGGTCCCCCCAGTCTTCTGCTTTTTCAATCCAAGCGGACTAATCTCTTCCTAGATGTCTAAAGGCTGCTGGCTTGGAGATAGTCTGAGGATTCATAGTCATATGACCACTTATGTACCCCTGTGCTCATGGGCTTAGGTCATACATAGGATGTAAGGCTCTGGGAAGGTTAATGCTTTGGTACCCTGGCTAGATGTCAGTGGTGAAAAAACATCTGTTTGTAGCACTGTAGCAATGATCAGTAGGAAATCTACCATAATGGTAAGTTCTTAAATAAATGTATTATATCTGTTCTATGATCTTCACATGCTGTTTTGAGACATTACCATTCTTATTTGACTTTACCTATTCTCTCTTCCTGATGTGCTAGATCCCTGAGGTTTTCTTTCATCTCTATGATTTAATTACAGTACATTTCCAGTACTTCAGACTGATCTCTGTTGACTCTAGACTTTTCACTGTCTACTACTTGAAGCTTATCCTGGCCAGCAGTGGTTCATGCTGTGGGATGACTGTTTCACTGAGAAGACTGTGAAATCTCTGATTCTTCCCCAAAGCCCTTTTCCTTACTAGGAGAACAGCCACCTGAGTTGCATGTTTACCACTCTTGTATGTCATGTTGTGACCATCTCTCTTGGTGAACCATGTGCTGGCCATCAAGTTATTTGTCAGCCAAAAGTCTATAATGGCCTACCCACCTGTTTTGTTCCTGTTGCCCTAGCCACATGGACTCAGGCAATCCTCAGATCCTGTTCTGTCTGTCCTGATATGAGCATGCAGGTCTCTCATTGTTAACATCAACTCATGTTGTCCTGCTTACCTTAGTAGGAGTTGCAGCTGCTGCCTGACTGCACTGTTTTCCTCATTCTCATACGTGCACTGTAAGGCATAGACTGAGATTATGAATACTACTTTATCTTTACCTTGCAGTCCGACTGCCATGAGTCTGTCACTAATTCTGATGACATCCCTCACTGTCATCTGAGGACTCTTAGGGAAAAATCCTGACAATTGAGAAACTATTTCAGGTTTTGTATACTGAACTTACATACTACTAAAAAAACATTTGGTGTAACAGTTATGCACCAAGTTGGCGTCTTGACCTGCATCTGCATCAACATCTACTTGCACCAGTGTTCCAGGACAGTGACTGATATGCTAATTTGTTGTCTTGCTTACTTACCTATTCATAATTTTGTGCTGCTCTCCGTGGCTGAGTAAGATTTACATGACAATGAGTAGAAGATCTTGAATTAATTTTATTTCTTATGTTCTCAGTAAAGCCATACACTTTATATTGGCCACTTTAACAGTCGTAAAGTTGGTACACAGTAGTAGCTAGGGCATCCTGAGAATGCATAATTAGTTTTGGACTGACAGATAGAGAACAAGGATATGTCTAAATAAATATGACTAAAAGAGTAAGAGTGGAATTCAGAAAAAAGATCCTTGTTCTCATGTAACCTGCAGTCAAAAGCTGTAATTTAGTCAAAGGTAGGAAGTGCGATTCAGAGACATGTTTACCCACAACTTAGACTTCATTATTGTCTAAGCTGCATGTCTGTGAATTACTGCCTGTAATAGCACTTTGCAACAGTAACTACTACTAGTGGCTGATGCATTGCAGTGATAAAGGTACCCCACATTCCCACTCTTATACACAAACAGACATTCATACACATAAGCACTCACAGACAACCTCCCACAAAGACAGTTACTCAGCATGACCCGCCACTCAGTTGCACTCACTGACACTTCACCCATACTAACATGCGTGTGTGCACACATGCACACACATGCACGCGCATGCAGACATACACATGTACACACACGCGTGCACACACACATGCGCACGTGCTCGTGCGCACACACACACACACACACACACACACACACACACACACACACACCACACATATCCGAGGCCCCTGCAGACATGTACATACACTGCCAGTAACATAGGACATGCACATCCCTCACAACTACATGTTTACTTAAGCTCCCTGACACTTATGTGTAATGCAGTCTCTCCCAATGGAGGAAATGGGGGGAAACACAGCATTTTAGCTCTAAATCACTCAGGTGATAAATTCCCTTCCCACAAACATAGGTGCTCCCGTGGAATGTCTCTTTTGTATTTATCATGACCATAGAGACAGCCCACCATTGTAATACTAGCAACCATGTAAAATCACTGCAGTGGGTTCTCTATGAATGAAAAAGTGCATCTGTCAGTGTTTTTTTCCTCCCATGTTAGGACTTACCATTGCTCATAGACTTTTCTTAATGTTCAGCCTTGTATTTTTATTTATTTATTTTTTTAGTTCTCTTCATGCATTAGGCCAAAATCTAAAAACTTTGCAACATTGTGGTAAGCAAATGTGTGTGTGTGTGTGTGTGTGTGTGTGTGTGTGTGTGTGTGTGTGTGTGTGTGTGTGTGTGTGATTTATAATCCTGGCTCCATTGTACAGGCAGGCCAAGAAGCATAATTGGTTGAGGTACATACTGATGACAATGGGCATCCATGTGTGTTAATGAGGCAAACAAAATGACTGAGTGATTCAGAAATGTATGCATGCTGTATAAATGAGCAGCTCTCTGTGTATTTGAACCCAGCTGAATGTTTGTGTTCAGACTATGTAAATTGCTAACTAATGTTAGGGTTTGCCACATCTTTAGTTAGTGTGTTAAGAAGCTCTTTTTACTGCTGCCATGCATGAATGTGCATGTCATCATCCATGGAGTTGCAGGGTCATCTGATTGTGCTTCACATTTCACTGACTCTATGACACCAACATTGTGGATCAGTACTGTGTTGATAGGACACCATTCTAAAAAAAATTGGACATTAATCTGCCTTATCTGCAGCACTATGGGAGTCATGGAGCACCTATACCAGTGGATATGTTGGCCTCCGTGTAGAACAGAACATGTGTTGTACCTTTAAGAACCATTTCCAGATGTAGGTATGTGCCTACAAAATAGTGAGCATGTGCAGGCAGCAGTGTCATTTTGAGGGAACAGCCAGAGTGTTAACATGTATGAGTGTGGTAGTCAGTCTGCTTATAAGTTTATTTCAGTTTAAGTTACAAAGCCTCATTCCTGATGTTTGCATGCAATAAATCTGCTTGAACTGAACCCATAACTGCTTGTCTGGTTTATCCTGACCAAACAAGTAACACTCTGCTTCTACACAATCACCATCTTCCTTTGCAGTGCAGAGCCTGTGTTCACTACATCCATCCCTGACTCCGATACTGCAGCATCTCTGCCACAAGACTGAACTCTCGAAAGTTTTCACTGTGGATATTGTCTCTGTGTAATCCAAGCAAGTCTGACATAAATAACCTTGCTGTGTATTAAATTTACCTTGTCAAATATTTGCCTGCCCATGCTGGAAGTGGCTGTGACATCCCCCCCAAAAAGGAATATTTCTTGCACTCTAAGCACCACTTACTAAGTTGACCACTTTTTTCTCTTGACCAATAGATTGCACTATATATGGCAGCTACTTATTCTCTCTAGCTTACTGATTTCTTCATTCAGTAAATGAATGAAAACCTGCTCTACTTTGCTCCTCCTTGGTAATTGCTCTGTACTGGCTATAAACTGAATGTTCTCTGTAATAACTGAGCTGCAGGCAGGAGGGTCACGGTAGTAGAATGTGTTGTTAAATCTCCCCTCACTTAGGTCTCCACTTCTACTTAGTCACCATCTTCCTTCACAGTGCAGGTAGGTGTCATGTGTTATTACCTTTTTATTTACTCTAAGACTGTAGAACAATGGAAACACCTTGATTGTCCTGTATTTGTATCAATTTCATTCAAGTCAGATATATTGAACCTGTGTCCTTTAACAAGTATGCGTGTAATTTCAGTTGCTGATGTTTTGGTATATATAACACTCTTTTGACATACTGGTTAATCTAATGCATGTTTACTAAATGATGGTTTTATATTGTGCTTATCAGTGTAGTGTTATGTTCTGATAATTTGCTCTATACAGCTTTATATACCATATTACTGTGGTTCTCTGTCAGTATACCTCCTGCTAAACCTTTCTGACCTTACATTCCTAAACTTTCTTACCATCTCTCTACTCTTTCAATACCTCATATTCTCATACTCTAACTCACTGTTGACATTCCTCCATCTTTAGGAATAGGTATTAGCTTTATTGCTTCCATACAATATTACAGTTTAGTAGAGTTTTTCTCTTTTCTTTACTTTCACAGCCCATGGTCACTATAACCACCACTAATTTCGACACTGCAGGAGCACTGCCTGAAGGCCCGACTCTCAAAAATTTTCACAGAGAATACTGTTATTGTGCAATGTAAACAAGTTTAACACAAAGATCCTTGCTGTTTATTAACTTTACCTTGTCAAATAATTGCCTGACATGGGCTGGAAAGTGGTTGTGACATTCTTCCCACAGGAGCAGTCCTTACGGTCTAAGGACCACTTACTAAGTTGGCCACTGTCATTTCTCTTGACCAATAGATTACACTCTTTATGCCAGTAACATAGTCTCCCTAACTTCTTGGTGTTTCCACTCAGTAAATGAAAGAAAACCTGTTCTACTTTGTCCCTCCTTGTTAACTGTTGTATAAACTGATTGTTGTCTGTAATAACTGACCTGTGGGTGGAAAGCTGACTATACTCAGCCTCACTATGTTTTTCTTTTGCTTTGCTCACAACTCATGCTCAACCCCCCCCCTCCCCACCAACAAAAAAAACTTTTTTCCCAGATCCATCATTCATGAAAAACACAAAATTTAAAATCCTCTGTCTTAGTAATACAACATTCCCTGTCTCCCGCAAAGGCCCTTTTGACATCCCCAATACTTGTCCCGCACCTCTCATCTCCATAGGTCAAGTGTTAAAGGCCCTATCCAAGGCAAAAAAAATAGCTTCCATGGGACTTGATAGTATCCCAGGCTGTATTCTGCACCATCTCCAGCAGGAACTAGCTTCACCATTGAGCACCCTATTCAAACACAGCCTAAGTACAGGCTTCATTCCAGCAGAGTGAAGAACTGTCACAGTCATCACCTTGCACAAAGATGGCACCACTACTGACCCTGGAAACTATTGCCTGATTAGTCTGACAAGTCTGATCTGTAAAGCCATGGAGTGTATTATTATGGATCTCATAAACAAGGACATAGGCAATCTCCAAGCACTTGACCCTGACCAGTTTGGATTCATCCATCAGATCTTGCCTTTTGAACCTTATAGACTTCTTTGAGACTATCACCAAGGGCTTGGATGAGGGTAAGTCACTACATACAACTTACCTTGACTTGGCCAAGGTTTTTGCCACAATCTCCCACTCAGACATCATCAAAAAAGCTAACACAACTTGGTGTAAATCCCTATCTCATCAGGTGGGTGGCCAACTGGCTCACGGACATGACCCACAAGGTCAAAATAGGCACCTCCACCTCCAAAACAGACCTGTCACTAGAGGAGTTCCTCAGGAATCTGTCCTGGAAACCCTACTGTTTGGCATGTTTGGCATCTACTTCTCAGAGGTTCAGACAAAGACAAAAGGTCTGTGGCTGACCAAGTTTGTGGACAACTGTAAGTCGGGTGCTATCATTGACACCCTAAATGATGTAAACATACTGCAACAGGGTTTCACAACAACTTATGACTGGTGCTAAAGTCATGGCCCCAAGTTAAATGCAAAAAAAAAAAATGTATCATCATGCTATTCAGCAAAAACATGACCCCTACTGATTATCACATCAATGGCAACCCGGCAACCCCCTAAGTACACAACCTGTGGTGAGAGACCTCTGTGCTCAGATTGACAACAATCTCACATGCGGCCATCATGTAGAGGCAGTGGTCAGAAAAGCCTTTTACTTGGTTCATCTCATAAGTAAAGGGATTGTATCCAGAAAAAAAGGAGGTTATCACCGCCCTATACTCTTCCTTCATTAGACCAATAATTGAGTATAATGGCCTGTTTCGTATGTACCTCTCCAAACATCTGCACCAACTGGAAAGGACACAGAAATACCTCACAAAGGGAATCCATGGTCTCCAGCACCTATCCTATGCAGACAGGCTCAAATCACTATCACTCTACTTGGTATCATACAGATTGCTAAGGGGTGATGTGTGCCTCACCTACAAGGCAATCGCAGACTCTGCCCTACTAGAGATGCTCCATATCTGCAAGTCTAACTCCTCCCGCATTACCCATTTGATGGCCTGAATTAAATATGTGACATCAACAAAACCTGTGGGAAAGACAGGTATGTCTCACAGAGGCTGCCCCCTCTCTGGAATAGACTTCCCATACATGTCAAACAGAGTACCTCACTGACCCTTTTCAAGCGCAAACTTGATGAGTGGATGGGAAACCACAAATTTTTTCCATGGGTTACACCTGTGTCCTTCACTGACAGGAGTGACAGGTGCTGACTGAGGTTTACTTTTTGGGGATAAACTCATGGCTAGGCTTGTAAGGGCCTGAGGGCTATTAGCCTAGTAACCTCCTATGATCTGTGACAGCTACAAACAAATGCAATCTGAGGCTCATGCTGCTCTCGGAGGCTCTAAATAAAGATCTGCCTAAGCAGCAGAGACCTCCAAAGCAGATACCCAAGCAACCGCTACCCCAAAACAAAACACGTGCAACACATATCTCACAAAGCCAGTATGCCGAACAGTCACATCCCTTAAGGCTAAACAACACACCTGATACACTTGTAATAGGTGACTCTATCGTCAGGCACACTGACGTCCCGCTCACCAGGCTGAACAAGGAGAAGGTCACGGTGAGCAGCCTGTCAGGCGCTAGGATCTGCCACATAACACAAGCACTCAGGTCACTCCAAGGCAAGTACAAATATGACTCAGTCATTGTCGATGCTGGTGTGAATGACCTGAGACGTACCTCCCTGGACTACATGAAAAGAGACATAGAAGAGCTCTCTGAGCATGTAGCCCAGGCCAGTATGACCCTGACCTTGAGTAGCATCTTACCCTCACCAAGAATGATGCCACAATATAAAGACAAGATGATCAATTTCAACAATTGGCTTAAGTACTGGTGTCATTCAAAGGGGATCCAATGCCTGTCAGCCTGGGATAATATGCTCGACAAGCCACGATGCTTCGCTAGGGACGGCTTGCACCTGTCACCCCTGGGCTTTTGGATATTGGCAAAGGCTCTTGCTACCCCCATAGTGCCTTTTTTAGGCAAGGCTCAAAAGACAAACCCACCTCCATAGGTATCACAAGGGATAAGAAACTAAGAGTAATGCTACTCAACGCCAGAAGTCTAAACCTCAAGATGCATGCACTTGAAACTCTCCTTAGCATGGAGAACATTGATATCTGTGCAGTAACAGAAACCTGGTTCAGGGCTCCCGAGAGCACCCCAGCACTACCAGTTATACCTCATACCATGATTTTTGGCCCCAAAACTTGGACCGAACCACAAAAGGAGGGGGAGTATCGATATTCATCAAAGATACCCACACCTCCAGGTTGGTGGCAAAGCACGAAGCATCAGAGACTATCCATGTGCAACTAACAGTGGGTAAAACTGCCTTCCAGTTTATAGCCTGCTACAGACCAGCCTCCCAAACCAAGGAACCCCACTCGGCCTTCCCGAGAACACTGGAAAATATGAAGGTCTCTCGAAACACCATTATATTGGGCGACTTCAACTACCCAAACATAGACCGGGAGCATTACTCTAGCTCCAACACCCTAGCCCAAAGGTTCCTAGAATTCATAAACTCAAATGTTATGGAACAACTTGTTACAACTCCCACAAGAGGGTAAAACATACTGGACCTGATCATCACCAACATGGGGACTCTATGCTCCAGACCAGAAGTGTATCCCTCACTGGTAAGATCAGACCATAAACTGATCTCACTGGATATTCACATCCCGATCCCACCCCCTGCCCAGAAAACCACAGTGAAAAACTTCTCTAAAGCAAATTTCACACTCCTCAAAACCGAGGTGGAATCCTTCAAACCCCCCGGGCCTGTGGAAAATACGGCCCAGACCGCAGAATCCTTTATAAATGCATTCTATGAACACCTTCAGGAATGCATGGATCATGCAATCCCAAATAAAACCAAGACCCAATCCTCCAAAGGCAGTCGTCCTGTCTGGTGGACCCCAGCCATAAACAAACTATACAATAGAAGGAGGAAGCTACTACATGATAGAGCAAAATTCCAAAAAGGGAAGGCATCTCTGATCATTATTAGCAAAAAACTAAGGGCACTCATAAAATCGTCTAAGGCCAGCTTCGAGAGAAAATTGCACAGGACACTAAGGATAATCACAAGGCTTTCTTTAGTTATGTTAGGAACCTGGGTGGGAATTCCCAGATATGCTCAGAATTAGTCCAAAATGACAAAAAATACACCAAACCCACAGACATTGCCAACATCCTAGCTGACAGGTTCAGCGCAAACTTCTCCCCCCTCCCCACCAAAAGGGCAAATATCTATCCCAGCAGAGTACTGCCCCCCTGACATCTCAGATGCTCAGGTAAGAGCCGTCTTCTCCAAAGCAAAAAACACAGCATCAATGGGACCAGACAGTGTCCTGGGCTGCATTCTACATGAACTCCAAGAAGAGCTAAACCCAAACATAAAACTACTGTTCAATCTCAGCCTTACTACAGGATATGTACCCAAAGAGTGGCGTACAGCAACAGTGGTCCCTCTCCACAAAGGTGATGCCTCAACGGACCCTGGAAACTATCGCCCCATAAGCCTGACTAGCTTGGTCTGAAAAGCTATGGAAAGGATCATCATGGACCTCATAAATAAAGATATTGGAGACCTACAGACACTGGATCCTACCCAGTTCGGCTTTGTTAAGGGAAGATCCTGCCTCTTAAACCTGGTTGACTTCTTTGAAACAGTCACCAAGGCCATTGACGAAGGAAAGGTGGTCCACACAGCCTACCTGGACCTCGGAAAAGCCTTCGATACAATACCCCACTCGGGCATTATAGATAAGCTCACCAGCTTAAATATAAACCCCTATGTCACTAGATGTGTTGCAAACTGGCTCAAGGACAGAACCCTCATGGTAAGAATTGCTGGAGCCATGTCAGACTCCAAACCAGTTACAAGTGGTGTCCCACAAGGCTCAGTCCTGGGACCTCTCTTGTTCGGTATATATTTTTCGGAGGTACAGGCCAACACAGAAGGACTGTGGCTGACCAAGTTCGCAGATGACTGCAAACTGGGTGTCATAATCGACTCTCCAGCCGACACAAGCGTCCTCCAAAAGGGCCTCATAGAAACAGACAACTGGTGCCAGAGTCATGGCCTCAAGCTAAATGCCAAAAAGTGTATAGTCATCCCCTTTGGCAAAAACAATGTGCCCACAAATTACCACATAGGTGGTAATCCATTAAGTACAGAAGAAGTAATTAGGGACCTGGGGACCCAAGTTGATAGCAGTCTCTCATTTGACAACCACGTGGCCAAAGTGGTTAGAAAAACATTTTATATAGCCCACCTAATCATGAAGGGATTCACATCTAGATTAGGGGAGGTCATCGTGCCTCTTTACTCATCCCTCATCAGGCCCATGATCGAGTACAATGCCCCTTTTGGGATGTACCTTACCAAACACCTGCAGCAACTGGAAAGACCCCAAAAGTACCTCACCAAGAGGATCAAAGGGCTCAAACAGATGCCATATGCTGCCCGGTTAAAGAAACTCCAGCTCTACTCAGTGGCATACCGCCTGCTCAGAGGCGACCTGTGCCTGACGTATAAAGCCATGTCCAACCCGGAATTAAGGGACATGCTGCACCTCAAAAAATCCAAATCCCATCGAGCTACACGCTCGAGAGACTTGAACCTCAGCACTGAAATAAATAGGACATGCTGGAGGGACAGATTCATAACCCAGAGGCTCCCTTCAGTCTGGAATAAAATTCCAGTCCAGGTTAGGCAGAGTCCCTCATTGACTCTCTTCAAGAGGAATCTTGATGAGTGGATGGGAGATCATAGGTTTCCCCCGGGTATCACTTCTGTGTCACTGTTAGACAGAGGCACAGTATAATAACCTCGAAAAAGGGCATAGCAAAATTAATTTAAAATGGGTGGCGAAAGCCAAACATACTCTGGCTAGGCTTATAAATGCCCTAGGGCAGATAGCCTAGTATGAACCTATGAAGAAGTGTAAATCTCAAAATGCACTCGCTTGAAGTACTCCTTAAAATGGAGAACATCGACATTTGTGCTGTAACAGAGACCTGGTTAAAGGCAGTAGAAAGCACCTCTACACTACTGGGCTGTAAGTCTTTCCACACCTTTCGGCCCCAGAACTTGGACTGAAGCTCCAAAGGTGTTGGTGTTTCCATATTCATAAAGGATGCGCACACCTCCAGACTGGTAGCCCAATATAAAGCATCAGAGATTCTTCAGGTGCAGCTAACACTGGGTAAGACAGCGATTCTGGTTGTAGCCTGCTATAGGTCCCCAACCATGTCGTAAGATTCACACTCCATGTTCCTAAGCACCATGGAGAATATTAGAGTCCAACCTAACACTTTCATATTAGGTGACTTCAACTACCCCTCCATTAACTGGGAAAACTACTCATGTACTAATATACTTGCCCAACATTTTCTGGAGTTCATTAATTCCAAAGCCCTGGACCAGCTCATTCTTACCCCCACTAGACGTAGCAACATCCTTGACCTGGTCATTACTAACATGGGAGACCATTGCTCTACACCAATAGTCCGCTCCTCCCTGGTTAGATCCGACTACAAACAAATCACCTTGGAAATCCACATCCCTCCCACTCCTCTCCCTCGCAAAGGTAACCACCATGAAAAACTTCTCCAAAGCTAACTTTGGATTCCTAAAAATAGAGGTGGCTAACTTCACGGCACCCATGCAAATGGGGAATAGTCACACTGTACGAACATGTACACAAATGCATGGATCTCGCCATACCCAATAGAACCAAGACGGTCTCCTCCAAAAAAAGGAAGCCAATCTGGTGGTCCCTTACCATAAACAAACTCTACAATAGAAGAAGGAAACTGATGCGGAATAAGATGAAGTCCCAAGACTGGAAAAAATCCCTTATCAGCCTCAACAAAAAGTTGAGATCCCTCATCAAATCCTCTAAAGCTAGCTATGAAAAAAGAATTGCAGCAGACAGTAAAGACAACCACAAGGCCTTCTATAGTTATGTAAAGAATCTCCATGGCAATACTCAGATTTGCTCTGAGCTACTGCACAATGGTACCTCCTATACTGAGTCAAAAGATATTGCCAATATAATGGCTGACAGATTTAGTGTCAACTTTACCCCCCCCCCCCAAAGGACAAATCACAATACCAGTAGATTACCAGGCTCCCAGTATTACTGCTGCACAGGTTAAAACAGCACTGCCCAAGGCCAAGAATACAGCTTCTATGGGACCTAACAATATCCCTGGCTGTGTTCTACATGAACTACAGAGTGAGCTGGCACCTCACCTGTGTGCCTTGTTCAATCACAGCCTCACCTCAGGCTTTGTCCCTACTGAATGGCGCACTGCTACAGTCATCCTTCTCCACAAAGGAGCAGTAATTAGAGACCCTGGGAACTATCTCCTCATTAGGCTGATGAGTCTGATATGCAAAGCTCTGGAGTGCATCATCATGGACCTAATAAACAAGGATACAGGGAATCTCCAAACTCTGGATCCCACACAGTTTGGTTTTGTGAAGGGTAGACCATGTCTGCTCAACTTAGTTGACTTCTTTGAGTCAGTCACCAGAGCTGTGGATGAAGGCAAGGTGGTTCATACACCTACCTTGATCTAGCCAAGGCCTTTGATACCATTCCTCACTCAGGAATCATATAAAAACTCACTAAGCTAGGCATCAACCCCTATATCACTAGGTGGGTTGCAAACTGGCTCACAGGTAGAACCCACAGTGTGAAAGTAGCTAACTCCAAGTCAGATCGCTGACTAGTCATTTGTGGAGTCCCACAGGGTTCAGTCTTGGGCCCTCTCCTGTTTGGTATCTACTTCGCTGAAGTCCAGGCCAACACGAAGGGACACTGGCTGACAAAGTTTGCAGATGATTGCAAGTTGGGAGCTATTATTAACTCCCCAAGTGATATTGACATTCTACAGAATGGCCTCACTGAGACCAACGACTGCTGTCAGAACCACGGCCTTAAGCTCAATGCCAAAAAATGTGTTGTCATCCCCTTTGGGAAAAACCAAGCTCCCATGAATTACCACATTTATGGTAGTCCACTGAATGCAGAAGGTGTTATAAGACATCTGAGAACACAGGTTGACAGCAACCTCTCTTTTGATCACCACATTGCCACTGTGGTCAGAAAGTCCTTCTATGTGACACATCTCATTACTAAGGGTTTTTCATCCAGGAAGAAAGAGGTCATTGTCTCCCTCTACTCATCCCTCATTAGGCCAGTCATTGAGTACAATTCCCCATTTGGCATATACCTCACTAGACACCTGCAACAACTGGAGAGGCTGCAAAAGTACCTCACAAAAAGGACCCTAAGCCTTAAACACTTGTCTTATATGGACAGACTCAAAAGACTCCAGCTATTCTCTGTCTCATTATCGCCTACTTACAGGCGATGTCTGCTTGACTTACAAAGCCATGTGTGACCCAGCTCTGTTAGAAATGCTACATCTAAAGAAATCCCAATCCCTCCGCACCACATGTCCAGAAACCTCAAACTCATTACCATAATCAACAGAATGTACTGGAGGGACAGGTTCATAACCTAGAGACTGCCCATGCTATGGAACAGACTTCCCATACATGTCAAGCAGAGCACCTTGCTGACCCTCTTCAAGAGAAATCTTGATGAGTGGATGGGAAATAGAAAATTCACCCTGTGGAAAACTCCAGTAGCTCTACTCGACAAAGGCACTGGGAACTAAGGTCAGGTGGTACAATGTCAGGGTAATCATATGTCTAGACTTGTAAAGGCCCCACTGTGTGGACCTCTCTGTTCATGTGTTCTAGGGGTAGATTTCGACCTCTGTCTACTAGTAGGTCAGCACACTTCCCTAATTGATAGTGTCATCATCAACCTATCCTCCATGTCATGTCTGGGTAGCCTGGGTATCAGCAGTCGTAGAGGCCGTGTCCATGATCTGTGCTTGGGTGTACTCCCTATCCAAGCCAGCTTGTCCTTGCAATCATTATCAGTGGCTGCAGATCCTCTAACATCAGTCAGGGACAGTTCCCCCATCCTAATGCTGGAGGAAGATTCACCCATGAATACACCAAATGACAAAATATTCAGTGTTAGTCTGACCCAGTGCCAGAACTACACATACAACTGAGAGCTTTACAGATATGAACATGATAAATAAACAGCTTTAATTAAGTTTTATAGTGGCTAATGTGTACAGAGAACTTGCAGGCATTGATACACAGATATAGGCCTACATACCAGGGCCTTCTGAAATTGATTGTTTCTGCAGCCTGATTAACACTACCCCAATATCCAGCACCACACTGATAGACTCTGTAGGGGAGGTATTGCCTTGGAGATGGGCTAGAAATCCTATGTTACCATGAGAGATAGTACACTCAGTTCTAACCCAGGCGTTGCCCTACATTTCTTTGCCAGGAGTTGTGCTCTTTGTTGAGCATCTCATAACACATCAGTGACCCTACAGTGCACCATTATATAACAGTGGTAGTGCCCTACAACTGCATTCACATTGGTTACCATTTATTGCCAAGCATAGTCACAGTAAGACTGATTGGCTGCATGCAGGCCAAAGACCCAGCAATCAGATAGACAGGGTGCCTGGAGTAACACTTCATTCTCCACATGTGAAAATGTTGCCTTATATGTGAATGATGATGTCCCAGAAGATGCATTACTCTATTTCTGCTTGGTTTATTTTTTGACATTGCTCTGTTGGAATGGAAAACAGTTCTATTAACAGCCTTGTTCTTGCGTGACGCTTACAAATCTTAAATCCAATAATATCCTCCTCAGCTCAATTTGCACAACTAGAAATCCTGATTACAATAATGCAAACATCTTCTCATTTCCATGTTCGTGCATGGGTCCTTATGGTAGCTCTGCACGGGCACTGTCCAAGACATGCTTTCAGGTATGGAACTATAATTCCATTCACAACCATCTGTACATAGAGTCACTGTAATGCTTGATTCTTGGCAACATACACAGGGATTGACAACTGCCATTTTTCACACATCCAAGTGCCATTATGATTATGCTAATACCGCACCTATATTTTCCAAGTTTGCCATGAGTCACACAAAGGAGATGCCTACTGGTTCACACAGAACCTGATCTGGGTGCAAATTCTCTGCCATTTTCCCTGAGATTCTTCAAGGTGAAACATCATGACTAGAGAAGGACAGGGAAGTGCTCCTTTTAGAGCAAATAGGTGATGTGAGGTGGACTCAAAAGTATTTCTTTACCTCCGCTAAAAGGATTAGAGCTGGAAGCTCATGAAGGAGGGTTATAAAGGGCCTCAGTATAAGACTGAAACATGGAATAGTTTATACCATGCTGTCTCCCATGAAACTGGCATCTCATACATCAGGAGTGGAGCAGTGCTCTTATCATTACAGTGAAATGAGGTACTGCAGTCTTCATTTCCATGGCTGAGGGAAGAATAAAGATAAATCACATAAGTAGTACTTATGTTAGCTACACATTCAAACTGGCACTGCATGCCATCCACAAATTTTACACAATGCTCTGTTTATGGAGAAAACTGGAGCAAGTAAGTGAATGCCAGGATGTGTATACCTGCTTCAGAATGTCTTGCTTTTAATATTAACAGTAGTAGGGACTCATTACAAATCTGTTTAGCTTTTATACAACAGAACCACTTTGGTCATTGCTGCAATAGTTCAAAGGTACCAGTATGACTTTTCAATGTTAATACTACATTGGTGCATGCATACTCTTGTTTATGTGGACACGAGGATCAGGATGTTAAGACTCTGCTCCCATATTGTGATTATGCCTGTGGGTTCTGCCCTCCCTCCCAGTTTGTTATAAAAAGATGAAGATTTATTTTTCTGTGTCTTAATAACTGCAGCATTAGAGGGGGACAAATATGTATGATCATCATTACTGGTTGGGTTGATATGTTTCAATATAACACAAGTTGTTTCCATTGCATATAACCTGTAGCTCTTTTCTTTTTTTTAACTAAAACCCGAGAGCTATAGTGCAGGCGGAATATAAACTGTAGCAACTGTTTTGCTACATTTGCATAAAGCAGTTTGCTTTGCAGTTATAAATATGAAATGTTTTGCAACCGTAGAAGCCGTGTACACTGATTGTTATGTTTGTAGCAGAATAGAAGTAGAAGAATTTTTTTTTTTTTTTTTTGCAGTTCAAGATTTGTTTTTTTTTTTTTGTTTGTTTTAACTAAAACCTAAATCTGTGCAGACAGGGTATAAACTCTAGCAACATTTATACCCTGATTGCATGGAGCTCTACAGCATTCATGTTTTATTTATTTATTTATTTACTTTTAAACTGTAGCAAATTGCTTGCACAATGTAGCAAGCAGTTACTACAGTTTAGACACCACACATCAAGTTCTGCATTTCTCAGGTTTGATCGCAATTGCAATAGAAGAGGGTTGGGAGAAGCACAAAAATGGATCTGAATGGGGTGGCAATAAGGAGAGGGGTGTGTTGTGCATCTGGCCACATTCTGGTGTGCCAGTAGAAGGAACATCTATTTTTTTTTTTTGTCTCTTCAGTGGAAGAGCTGGGGGTGTAGATCTGTATTACGCTGATCACTATAATTGTGGATAACTGCTTATGCTTAATACAGTAAAAGTGCTTTCTTCTTTTTTTTCTTTTTCATTTGAAGATATGGGGGGTGGGGCACTGGTTCATGGTACCGGCACAGGGCGCTTCAGCCAATAACCGGAGATTAAATTAAACCCTGTACCTTGCCTCTGTCAGGTTAAAAACCTTTATTATGCCAACCCTTCCCCTTATATTCACACACATCAATTCACACATACACACACACACACACACACACACACACACACACACACACACACACACACACACACACACACACACACACACACACACACATATATACATTTGACTCATCATTACTCCATCTGTAACTAGGGGCACCTGTCACCTGTCTAAGTAACTCATGGCATTAATCCTCTATCTGGATGACTGAAGGTGATAATGGCTGTTGGTTCAGGTCTCTCTCCCATTTGTATATGCTAACAGCCTTGTTAAACTAAGAAGTATTTCTTGGTCCATCAAGTAAATTAAGTTTAAGTGCATCTTACTCAACATATACACAAGCTTCAATTTTTCATTATATTTGTACTCCACCCCCTCCACCCTTTGGCCTCTATCCTTTCGCTTGCATACAACTTTTTTCTTTTTTATTATTTTGTTACTCTCTATTTATTTCACTCTTACATGTAACAGCACAATAATCTCCAACCGTCCCTCCTGCAAGGCAAGTCAGCTCAGAGTAGGTGGCAGCAGCAGCCACCGCCAGCAGAAGCATGAACCATATCTTAGCCTAACACAATCATCTCCGCAGTCCACAACTCTTGCTGTACTTGCACCACCCTCCTCAGGCAGTCATGGACAGGATAATGATATGCTCACACCCACCATTACCAGATTAATTGGAAGTGGCACCTTTGTCACCTATCACAGTTGGCAGACATTGTGGAGGAGATTAAAGACGTGCTTGGAGGCACAAATTTTCCAAATGGAAAACCTCCTCTGGCGACTTGTTGAGTCATGGCTGTGCAGTACTATCTCCAACATCGGAAACAGAATCCAGTGATGACAGTACTCAAGTGGTCAGAAGTCTCCCATTTGTTCTCTGCTAGCAGAGACTGCAGCTGCAAATACCCCATTCTATTCCGTAACCTCCCCCCTTCACTTTTGTGATCGTGCTAACCAGTATTGGTTGTTCAATCATCATGTCACCATTGTTGTCCATCTGTTTGTCTGATGCCTCCTTCACTATTGTGTTCTTCCTCCATCATTGCATTACAACACATCTTGTCAATCATGTCTGTCTTCCCCTGTTACCCAAACTAAAATTATTACCATCCTTTCACTTTTCTTATTTCCTTTCCTAACACGCCTTCTCTTTCTGTATTAAAAATGAGCATGTGGCCAACAAAATAAAAAATACAATTAAAAAAAAAAAAGAAAACAAATAGCCTACATTCCTTACCTCCGTTCCTTAATTGCTTACCTTCTGTTCTACCCTATTCTTGATTTTCTTTTCATCTCTTTCCTATACTCATATTTTCAACCTTTAATCTGGTCAAAAAGTAGATGAACACACCTTCCACACGCCCATGCATGACTTCTAAACAGCCTCCCCTTTATGATCATACTGTGTATGACAGGCCATGATCAGCACCATCAATGCCTATGTACAACCAAGAGAACTGGCACTGGACATTGTATGCCAACGATTACGTGCAAACTCTATCATGCACTATGTATGTTTGCCTCAGCATGTATTACACAGGACAAAGCTGAAGCCTTTTGTCAAACTGCTTCCCAAGTTCAGCCATTAAGCATGATGCTCTGTAGAATGTAAGTGGAGAGTACTGGTCTTTAAAATTTTTCAGGTTTGGATGTTATTTATATGTCCATTCTGCAACTGTGTAACAGTCACCTGCTATGTGTTTCACTGGCACTTGTAGTGTGACTGGTTTTATTGCTAAGTCTGTAAATGAATAACTTTGTAAAATATAAATAAAGAGGGTTTAGGGTTCAAGTCCTTATAACGGTCAATTATTTTTCTTCCTGTTATGTATCTGTTCCACAAATGTGTAGCAAACCTGCTACATGCTTCACTGAGAGCTTTGGACTGACTGCTTCCATAGCTCAGTCTGTAAATGAAGCTTCTGTGAGCTTCCAAGTGATGTTTACCTTGATATTTCTTATTTCAAGTAACAATGCTCTCTTAACAAATACTCACACCTTCTAATGGAAATGTCCAAAACACACTCCTAACGGCAGTTTATGTTATCTTCTATGGGCATCAGAGAAATGTGCATCTTGCTCTTTCTTGCTTCTGCTTTCTTAAGGTATTATGCTTTCTCTGTTTCAGCATAACCACTTTACCACTTACATGAAGTTCTTTGTGAATGAAATGCAATTTCCATTTTTTGAACTTTAATATGGACTCAGTATGTGCTGTCTTGGCAAATGACTAGGGAATCAGTCAGACCACCATCTGAATCTTCCCTTCCTGCATCTAATATGTAAATATTGCCTTTGATCCAGCAGTGAATAAATGCAATCTATTTGTTATCAATCATTTCTGTCTCTCTATCTCTTTTTTAAATCTTGACATGAGTTATTAAATAAGAAATGGCTAATAAAACCAACAAGTTAGCTGTGGAAAGCTCATTATATGAGGAGATGTAGTCAAATAAGGATTTTGCTTAATCTTTTGTAAAATGCTACAGCAGAGTGTATGCATACGTCTGTGCAGGGTGAATGATTAGCTGCAACCATATTCTGCAGAAAATTAAAGGGATATAAATGTCAATCTACTTAGCAAAATGTCAGACTAATCAACTGAACAACTCTAATCAAGCAGGAATCCTCTAAAAATTACTATGGAAAGCAATGGGGACTGTAAAAGGCTTATCTTTAAGAATAGTATTATGAGCCGTATTAGGAACAATCATTTTTTAGTGCTGTTTCCTACTTAAATGCATACTCCATTCTGGAAATGGATCTGGCTATACTGATTTTCTAATGACCTGAAATCTGAGTGCAGAATCTTGTCAAGTTTCTTTTGTTAAGAAATGGCAATTGTCTTCAGGAAAATATTGCACATAAATATAAATAGTCTATGACATTCTTTAATTACCGTATCACATATGATCTATGGGTCATGTCATGCATATTAATCAGCTATGGTAATTGCAACATCTTTCTTTTTTCTAATTTTATCTTTTCACACGTTTACTCATTTGCCAGAAACAGACAGTCAACAGAGGAAAACGTGGGTTTTTTTTTTTTTTTTTTTTTTTTTTTTTGTAGTTGAAGAGGATGTTATTTTGTTTTTTTCTGATTTGTCCACTGCTTTCAAAGCACTTTAAATATCAAATAATACAAGCCTAGCATGCATTGTAGCTGCTCATTTCCATCAACCTTTACATTTTTTATTTATTTATTTAACATTTGTTTACCAGGAAAGTCTGACTTGGAATGAAGCAAATTTTCATTGGAGGCCTGGGTTGAAATGCTCCAGACACATTTCTTTATAACATGGGAGGGAACCCACCCGAATGCAGAGAGGGGATGCAGACTCTGCACAGAAGGCATTCCAGCAAACAATCGAACTGGAGAACCTCTTAATGTAAGGCAACAACGCTACCGGTGCACCACTGCACCGTCAACTTTAACTCCCAGTCTCCCACAGTCTCCATTTGGCTACTGTGTGACTCTAAGAAAGTCAGTTAACCAGACAGTACTGTAAGACAAATGACAAATTGAGCTAAGCTCCTCAATGTTTTCCTGGAACCCATTCCTAGTAAATGAATTATGAATCTAACTTACCTCCTCTTATCTTATTTCTGTGAAACAATTTACAGTTTTGCATTTATTTCTGCAGTTTCATGATATCTTGTGAATTAATGAATTGATTAATACATCTATCAGTCAATTTATTTATTTAATTATGTCTTCTTTGCTGTCTAAGTGGATGCTCCATAGATCCTTTTCAGCCACTAACCAGGTCACAAAGGCAAAGGTATACGTTATATAAGAATACGTTTGCATAGTCAATCTTGGAGCATGTTTTTTTTTTTTTAAGTTTGGTGGAAACTAGATTAACGAGAAAATGTATGAAGATGCCACAGGAATAGGCAGACTCTAACCAAACAGTCGCCACTAAGTGATTGAAAGTCAAGGCTGAATCCAAAAGGCTTGAGGCAGAGATGTTACCACTGAGCTACCAAGCTGCTCAGTCATATAACAGAGATCCCACATAGCTCAGTGCAACATTTGCATTGTTCCAAGTGCTACAGATGAGTTGTTTTTTATCCATTCATTTTTCTATGCAGTTTCTCATTCCCATTACATTTTTATCAGTCTATTTTCAACAAATTACACTTTTATTGCATAAATAAATATATGTTTATCTATATTTTATTAATTTTCTGTTGTTAAAATGCGCTGCATAAAAAATAAATATTGCCTTTGAATGCTAAACATTTGCAGTATAGCTTAATTTATAAATCACTGCCATACCTTTGAAACCAGCCTAAAATATGCCATCCATCCTCAGCTCCTTTTCCCATTTAACACATGGGGTCGGGGTGTCACTTTGCAGTGACAGTCATCTTGAGTCAAGGTTTATACTGCCAGGTGGCTAGCCCTGCTGTAGTAGTTCATTTGCACCACTCACTCCCACACACTTTCATCTATGGCTAATTTAGACTATGCAATCCACCTACTGTATGTCTTTGGAATGTGGGAGGAAAACAGAGCACCCGGAGGAAACCCACATGACCACAGGGGGGACATGCAGACTCTGCACAGAAGGCACCCCAACGGAGAATAGAATTAGAGAACCTCTTGCTGTTAGGTGACAATGTTAATCAGTGCATCACCACAGCCTAAGATAAACATCATTGCATTGATGAAATGTTTTACACCTGAAACTGCCAAGAACACATATAGTTACAAGATGATATAGCTGTGAATGAGGACAGAGGAAATGAGGGGGGAAGGAATAAGTATTGCCCCTTAGGTAAATGCCATATGAATCTTTTGAACAGTTTTTCCATCATAAGTTTGAGGGCAGTTTATACAGTCCTCATAAGTGGGGAAATGTAAGTGCGCATGTGAAGACATACATACTAAATCCAAAATTGATGCAAAATGGATAATTCTCTTTGTTTTGAAGTACAGTGATGTGGGAGTCAATATATACAAATACATATATACACATTTATATATATATATATATATATATATATATATATATATATATATGTGTATATATATATATATATATATATATATATATATATATATATATATATTATATATATATATAGAGAGAGAGAGAGACAGACAGACAGAGCATACATGCACACATGTGGGGGTGCATTCACCAACACTGAGTGGTACATAGGATCTTTACACTGCAAATAATGTTTTTAATGTGTAATGGCCATATTTACAAGACTAGTGTTCCCCAAGGTTCTATCCTTGGACCCCTACTATTCATCATTTTCACTAACATCTGTGAATCCTGTCCTCACTCCTCTTTAACACAATATACTGATGACCCTACTATAATCTCCATCTCTGATAACCTTCCTCACCTACTCTCCCTTACCCAAGAATCTCTCCACTCAGGTGAAAAATGGCTAACCTCCAACCAATTCCTACATAACCCAAATAAAAGTAAACTCCTGTTCCTCCCCAAATCTCTCCAACACCTCAAGTCCTCCTTCACTGTCTCTTCTATATACAACACTATAATCAAGGTAGAACCTCCACATTAAACTATTAGAGTTTTCTTATTGATGATTAACTTAAAATTGACCTACACATCCATAACTGGATCAAAAAGGCTCATTAATGGGGACTAAAATCAAAGAGTTATCCCAAGCCATTAGTTAATAATCCATGGAAAAAAGTTTTGTCATTGATAGAAATTGTACAACTGGAATCAGTCTCTTCTTGATAATCAATATTCTTAGTGTCATGATTATTATCTAATTTATAATTTTGTTACTATCTTTAGTCTATTTATATCAGGCTGAATGTAAATATTGTACATAGTTAACTAATTAATTAATTTCTTACTTAGAATGTAAACAAATATTCTTTATATTATATGTTTAAAATAAAAATTACCTGAGTAAAAAAAAAGGCTCACCAAAAGCTAGATCTACTCTATAGAAACAAAATTGTTCTGAAACATGAATCTAAACTCTCTTTAGCAAATGCCTGTTTACTACCCATGCTGTTTGCTGCCCCCTATCCTCACAAAACTTCAAGCTAATCTCTTCTCTAAAGTTGAATTTACATACAATAAAACTGTGCAATTTGCTACTAATATACCACATCAATGTTCTTCGTGTTTCACTGTTGCAGTCATTACACTTGGGTTATCCTGCTGGCAGGCTACCCTCAGTCGGCCTGAATTCCAAATTCTAGGTCCGGCATTGGTTGCTGTCGCCTCTTCCCTGACATCAGTGCACCAAGGGTATAAAAGATGCAGCCGACGCCATTTACTTCAGTCTTTCTTGCCACGCTGTGCCCGAAGCATAAGCAGTTTGCAAGTGCAAGTCGGCCGACTCCTGAGATTTTCATGTTCGAATTTCAGATCTGAAGTCTTCATTAAAAGCTAAGTACCCCGTTGGGGAAACTTTTTTCTTGCTCCAGACTGATGTCAGAAAAAATTAATAATTGCATTTCTTGTGGGAAGCAAATACCTCATAAGGACTTTCATTCTTACTGTATTCCTTGCCTAGGCCCTGACCACAATGTTTCTAGTTGTCGGTTTTGAGCTAGATTTAACCAACGCACTATTAAGCGTCAGTACGATTTTGCATTACACTATTTTGGCAGAAGATTTAATTATACAATGTCGTTGGATAGCCATCTGAGTCCGACTACCTGAATTCACAAGAAACGCTAAGAAAAAGAAAAGGACAGGCATCCGAGGTCCAAAACTGATGATGAGGCTTCTTCTAAGCCAGTCGCCGGTTTGCCGTTTCTCAGTGAGGCACCTTCGCAGCCCCTGATACCTGCTACTTTAGACCCGCAGGCTGCTACCGACTCCCACGTGGAGTTGACTAGGCTGCTGGAAGCTCAAGGTACTGGACCTTCGGAGACTATTCCCTCAGATGGGTCCAGAGCCGCTGAGCAGGCATCGGTTTCTGAGAGTGTTTTCAGACCTACTCAGTTATACATTAAAATGACTTCAGCTTCAAAGGCAAAGACTAAAGCACCTTTAAAGACAAAAGACAAGTACAACAGCCTCATGGACAGGCCTCCATGCCCAAAAAACAGATGCTCAATATGGCCGAAGACTTAATATGAATCTTCAGATCAGGTTTCCATTTCATCTGATTCCTCTTCTGATCAGGAATGCTCTCTTCCTCCCTATGAGGATTCTGATGCTGAAGAATCTATCCCTTCAGCCTCTCCTCCTCAGGATTACTCTTTTGGGGAAACCTTGCATACCATGAGGGAGCATTTTCACTGAGAGAGCCAAGATTTTTCAGAATCTAAGAAAAAGCACAGAGACTTCCTTTTACTACCACAACACAGGCCCCTAGCTATTCCACCTGTGTTAGACATTGTAGATGATGTATTTTCAGAGTCCAGTCTGACCCCTGACTCCTTACCTCCAGCTCCTGTTAAGCCGGACAGGTACTACAGGGTTCCTGACTCTCATAAATTCCTTTTCAAAAACCCTGCTGCTGACCCAGAAACAATCTCTCAGGGTCCCAAAGGGTTCAAGGCTTCTGCTGCTAAAAACCCTACCCCCTCAGACAGGGATTCTAGGACACTGGACAGATGGGGAAAAAAGGGCTATAAATTGTCAGTTTCATATGCTCAAATATCAGCAATATATTATGTCACTGCTTAAACAGAAAATGTTGATAAATTCTGAATGTGCAGAAAACAAAGAGATGCAGGATTTATTGCATGCAGCTGAACAAGTTGGAAAGCATACTTTGCAATGTGGTTTTGATTCTTTGGAGGCCTCCTGCAGGGCCGCTGTTACGGGTTCTGTCATCAGGAGACATGCTTGGTTAAAGGAACAAAATCTGCCTGATCATGTCAAAGCAAAATTATTAGATGCTCCATTACAGCATGATACCTTGTTTGGTGTTAAAGCAGAAGAGGTGTTAAAGAAAATGGAGGACAAAGCTAAATCTATGCAAACGGTTAAGGACTTCTTACAGGTACAGCCTCCTAGATTTAGCAGACACTGGCCTACAAAGAATTGGTCCTTTCCAGTGTCAGACAGACCACAAAGGGGCAGATACAGACACCGAAGAGGCAGAACCCAGCCCCAAGGTTCATACAGGTCTAAACAATGGGGTGCTTCTACCTCCAAAAGTGGAGAAGACAAATCACAGCCATACAGGAAACAGTCCCAATGACTTCCCCCTGCCTGCACCAAGCACTTATCTTCTGGCAGCACCTTTAGGGGGAAAACTAGCACTTTTTTTCTCAAAATTGGCACATAATAACCCAGGATAAATGGGTCCTAGACATAGTGTCACAAGGCTACAAGTTTCACTTCCATACCCTGCCAAGGACAAACGGTTGGCCAGACCTGCCAAAACATCAATGGGCAGAGGCACAAAAGCAAGTCTCATCCCTCATGGACATGAGGGCCATTCAACAAGTACCAGAGCAAGAGCAGGGATAAGGATTTTATTCAAGACTTTTCTTGGTCCCAAGAAAGGACAAGACCTGGAGACCAATACTGGACCTATCTATTCTAAACACATTTCTGGATATACCAAAATTCAAAATGTTGACTCTACAGCAACTTCTGCCCATGCTGGGCAAGAAGGCTTGGCTTGTGACTCTAGACCTAAAAGAGGCATACCTGCATGTCCCAATCAGACCAACATGCAGAAGATACCGCAGATTCAAGGCTGGCTCAATGCACTACCAATTCTCTGCACTGCCCTTTGGCTTATCTACTGTGCCCAGGGTCTTCATAAAGTGCCTGGCACCAGTAATTGCATTCTGCAGACAAACTTGCAAAAAAGTAACTAAACAGGATACACCACGAGAGCACTTGCTTCTTCACAAACTTTCTTTATTCAAAAACGATAACAGACACAAGAATGAGCGCTTTCGCGTGCTTCTTGCACGCTTCTTCAGATATAAATTTCATTATCTATCTCTCTTCCTTTTATATC
The DNA here is from genome assembly GCF_019279795.1 of Protopterus annectens. Lineage (NCBI taxonomy): Eukaryota > Metazoa > Chordata > Ceratodontiformes > Protopteridae > Protopterus > Protopterus annectens. The sequence continues at coordinate 197,803,264 of NC_056730.1, forward strand.
AGTCAGTGCTACCAATTATTATTATAATTGAACAATTATTCAATTGAGCAATTGATTAATTAACAGGAAAAGCTTTTAGCTTACTAAAAGATGTCAATGCTAAGCATTTAACTCATGCCCCGATTGCTCAGTTTGACTTATATTCTTCATTTATTACTTTTTTGTCATAAAAATTCTTCAATATAAAATAATCATGAATATCATAAATACTTTCTAAAGAGCTAATCTGATATAAATATTTCTGAGGAACCAATTTGATGTAAACTTTGATAAAAACAATATTCTGAGACAAAGAGAAATACAAATATATCCTTACTTGGATGACTGCCTCATTCAAGCAGAGAACAAGGACATTCTACTACAGCATCTGGCATTTGTAAAGAGATTTCTAACAGGCCTAGGATACACAGTCAACGAAAAGAAATCAAAACTAGTACCCTCTCAAGAGATAATATTCCTGGGTGCAAGCTTAAATACAACTGCCCAGATGGCTTATCTCACGCCAGACAAACAAAGACAACTGACTACCTATTTCTACCTGTTGGCAACAAAGGCCCAGTTATCTGCAAGAAAAATTCTGCAGGCTTTGGGTTTCATGGCATCCTGCATTCTGCTAATTCCATATGTGAGACTGCATATGAGGAAACTTCAATGGTACCTAAAAAGTGTTTGGACTGAACATTGCCACAGTCTGGAAACAATAATTACCCTCATTCCCTGCCTGCAACAGGAGTTTCGATGGTGGGCGAAGGCTTGTCACCAGAACAAGGGACAGCCATTCACTTTACCCCCAGCCAGGCAAACATTAACAATGGATGCATCAGATTATGCCTGGGGGGCCCACATGGCAGGAAGGTGCATTCAAGGCACATGGTAAGCAAACCAAATGCATCTACATATCAATCAAAAAGAGATCCTAGCTGTTCAGAATGCCCTGACAGCCTTCATGGACCTACTTCATCTGGGACAACTACTGATAAAGACAGACAACACCATGGTCATGTGGTAAATAAACAAGCAGGGAGGCACTCATTCTTACCCCCTTTGCAGACTAGCCATGACTTTGTGGGACACAGCATTGACTTACATCTGCAGGCACAATTCCTGCCAGGAAAGATAAATACTCTGGCAGGCAAACTAAGCAGAAACCTCATGGATCCCCACAAGTGGAAATTGGATCCACAAGTCTTCATTATGATAACAAGGAAAGGGGGATGCCCTGAGATAGATCTATTTGCGTCTCCTCACAACTACCAACTAAAAAGATTTTGCACAAGGACTTCTCACAGACAAGCATGGAAAGTGGACTCCCTATCTTTCAGCTGGAAAAGCTTAGCAGTATATGCCTTTCCTCCACTGCCTCTCCTCCCCAAGGTACTCCTAAAGGTCAGACAAGAGAAGCCAAAGATGATACTGATTTCCCCAGACTGGCCCCGCCAGTACTGGTATCCAATTCTAAGGAACTTGTCCGGCTTGGACCTTGCCTCAAATACCTCATCTACTATCCCAACAAAACAATCAGATCCTGCACAGCCAGCTAAAGACCTTAAATCTGGCAGCATGGCGGATAATGTAGTCATACAAAATGGGCCTCTCACTAAAGCTGTGATGGATGTCATTTTGGAGGCCAGAAGGCCTAGTACCAGAAAATCTTATGCTGGAAAATGGAAGAGATTCTGTGCTTGGAACCAGGCACAAGGAATTGACACAGCTGTATCAAATATTCCTCAGATTTTGCAATACTTAACTGAGATGCTGGACAAAGGCCTATCCTTTTCATCAATTAAAATTCATGCCTCTGCCATTTCAGCTCATTAAAATACAGAGCCACCAATATTTTCTCATCCTTTGTTAAGGCAGTACCTCAGAGGAGCCAAAAACTTAAGGCCTCAAAGGAGATCACCAATACCTGCATGGGACCTCAATTATGTCTTGGAAAAACTCACTCTGCCTCCTTTTGAGCCAGCCGCTACAGCTGATATAAAGTTTTTATCTTGAAAAACAGCTCTGCTCCTAGCAATAACTTTTGCAAGATGAGTCTCAGAGCTACAGGCACTCATGGCTGTGGAACCTTTTATAATTTTTTATCCAGACAGGGTTTCTCTGAGGACAAGCCCGACATTTATGCCTAAGGTAGCATCCAGTGTGGCCCTTAAACAAGCTATTCATCTGCCTATTTTTTATCCAAAACCACAGAATAAGGGGGAGAGAATTCTGCATTCTTTGGACATACACAGACAACTACGCTTCTACTTGAACAGAACCAAAGCTTTCAGAAAGACTGAGCAACTACTAGTGGCATATGCTGCAGGATCACAAGGAAAGGCTATCTCAAAGCAGATTATTTCTAAGTGGATAGGCCACTGCATTCGTTTCTGCTATTCACAACATGGCAAGCCAGTGCCTAAGGGCATTAGGCCATATTCAGCCAGAGTAGCAGCCACTTCAGCAACCTTCCTCAGGGGAGTACCAACCAAAGACATTTTAGAGGCTGCTACCTGGAGTTCAGTGTACACCTTTACAAAGCACTATCATTTACCACTCTACTCTAAATCCAGGGCAGGCTTTGCTACTACAGTTCTGCAGGGCCTAATAGCCGCTCCTAATGCTATATTAGCTCCAGACTCCCAACCATAACTTTGGGATTCAACTCAAGTGTAATGACTGCAACAGTGAAACATGAAGAACATAGTACAGTTGTGTACACTTACCATAAATGTAGATGTTTGAGTGTATTCACTGTTGCAGTCCAGGTTACCCACCCACCATCCCCCATTTCTTTGATGGAACTTATCTGCACTTCTCTAATCTATACAACCTATGTGGTGTATTTGCTTGTAGATGAAGGTATAATATATTTTGGTGCATGCATGTTTTATTGGCATATTTTTTAGCCTACCCTTTTGGGGGCACCTGACATCTGGGGCAAGAAAAACTAAAGAAAATGGTGTTGGCTGCATCTTTTATACCCCTGGCGCACTGACGTCAGGGAAGAGGTGACAGCAACCGACACCGGACCTAGACTTTGGAATTCAGGCCGACTGAAGGTAGCCTGCCAGCAGGATAACCCAAGTGTAATGACTGCAACAGTGAATACACTCAAACATCTACATTTATTGTAAGTGTACACAACTGAACTTTCTCATCACTGCCTTTCCCTAAAAAAATAAAGTGGCTTAAATTTCACCATCAACTTCTCCTGCCTCAGCTACACCTGACTCACCCCATCTTAAACCAACCTGATTCCTGTCCAGCTCTCTCTACTCTCATCACTCCTATGTTCCAAATTATACTCTAAGCAGCTCTGATCAACACCTTCTACATAAATACCAACCCAATAAATCCATTGGTAAACTTCTCTACAATCACACAGTCACCTATGGTTGGAATAAACTGCCCCTGCCTATAAGAACAAACTCTAATGTTAACTGTTTTAAAGAAGCATTAAAAATCTGCTTAACTCTTGGACTTGTTCTTGCACTGACCTAACTTAATCTACTATATGTTTCCCTACTTTCCTATAACCAACCTTTCTCTGTCTTGTAACATCCGTAATGAAACTGCTTGGTGACTCTGTATATGTTGCAACCATATTATCTTATTGTTATATTCTATCTCACTACTGTCACTGGGAATATGTATTTTATAATACTTTGCACCAGTAGAATAACATTATCTGTAAGATATTGTTTCTGACTATGTATTTGAATGAAACAAGATTCTGTCTACTGATGTACCATATGTTACTATTGTCACTGGTATACACTGGTATACTGTATGTTACTTATGTCTCACTGACTATGCTCTTGATGAAAATGTATGATTTCTGTATATTGTATTTGACGATTTGATATATGTAAATTGTTCATCAACTACGTTTTGGAGCTTTTTCCTGGGGTCTCTGCTGAAAAAGGGCTTTATGCCCAGTCGGACTAACCTGGTTAACAAATGTCAAATAAATAAATAAATAATGATGAGTTTTGCAGTTTGCTGTTACATACTATGAATTCCATTTAAATCTTCTTAACTTAGGGATCCCCACTATCACGTCTCATTTTTCCAACAGAACGCCTACTTCCCTGGGACCCCAGCATTTAGACAACAAGGGACATACCATGCTCATTGATTAGATATCTTTATCATTTGTAAACAAAATTGCTTTGGTATCCTTATGAAATTTGCCTCCCGCAAATGACAGTGTATAACATTTAATCATACTACATGTTTTGCCAAAGTACCTGACCAATCATACTAAAGAAGCAAAATGTCAGCCATCTATCTGCACCTATCTGCCTCTAACTACTGGAGTTCCACAAGGCTGTATTCTGGTTAGACTGCTCCTTAATCTATTTACAAATAATCTAAACTCTGCATTTTTACATGCTGTTATTATACAGTATGCTGCTGATGCTGTATTTGTCTGTTCTGCTTCCTCTATAGAATCTCTACAAACTCAATACAAGATTCGTTCATCTTTATTGAATCTTGGATCTGTCACTTTCAACTCCTTTAAATCCTTAATAAAACAAAATGAATGCTATTCACCCCTAAATCTCTCACAGATGATAAACACAACATTAAAATCATGCCCTCAAAAATATTCAGATCAAGCTGCTAGAATTAACTCTAGATGATCAAGTAACATTTGATGTCCACATTCATAACATAATAATAAAAAAATGACAGAAAGAGCATCTAAATTCCTCATTGCTCAATCTCACATAAACATAGCCACTTCCTTTTTCTTCTCTACTTTACTTTATGTATCTCTCAATATTACAAATATCAACTCTCCCCTACTAAGGAACTAGAACAGTGCTATAATAATAATGCTAAATGTGCAACCAAATGCCCAGTTTCACCCACCAGTGGATTGCATTAAAAAATTACACTGTCTAGAATTGTCAAATAACTTTGACTTCACACAACTAAAACTTGCCTATAATGTGTTCCATTCCCTCAGTGGATGTCATCCCCTTAATCCATTACTGAGATAGTACTCTCCCTCTAGAACTTTCTGTCCTACAGACACAAACTTTCTTGTAAACAAAAATCATACAGTGACACCCTGTATTCATCCTATTCACTCAAAATATAGAATTCCCTTCCTCCAATTCCAAGGCAACCATTATCCCTCAATACCTTTATGCTCAACTTAAAAAATATACATAACTACACATTTATTGATTTGTACCTCCTCTTGATCTTCTGGCTAAAGTCAGCTTTGTAATACTATTCCATCTCACCCCCTTTTCATTTCCTTTTCTCTCTTATTACCACAGTAACTTCTATTCCACTTCAATGATAGTGCAAACTCATGTCTCATTTCCTTCTAATTCCACCGTAGTATTTCATTCTCTCATTTTTGACAAGTATCAGCTCATTCGATATCTGAATTGTATACCATGTATCCACTGTACTTATTTAATAACACTAAATTGTATTTCTTTTCTTTTAATATGTATATATCAATACATTATCTGTAAATGTAGTATTCTTCTCAGCTGTAATTAATCAATGTTAAGTTTTTGGAACTTTTCTCTTTGGGGGTCTGCTGAAAAGGGGTCTTACATGACCCAGATGGACTATCCTGGTTAGCACACAGAAAGAAACAAACAAATTAATTCCTCATAAATAATATGCTAAAATGGCTATCTCTGTGGTACAGAGAAATGGAGCCTTGACAAAAAGATAGGGACCACTTCGCTTAGCATCCTTTGGCTCCTTAGACATGAACTTGAGAAGATAAGAAAAAAGTGGCAATTTGCTAGCTCACATATTCCATGGGGAGGGGATGATACTTTGCCTGGTTCCCTTGGTTGGTGAGTAGTGGGAGGAAGGACAGCACCACCATAAAAAGGATGGGGGTACTCTAGAAGATCTGCATGGAGTTCCACAGTTTTATCACTGCACATGGCTATATATAAGCAGGATGAAGAGTGCAATTTTGGCAGCAGCATGTTGCTGCACCGGAAGCCCTCAAACTGCTACCTCACCTCAATTTATCAGATTAACCACAGTGGAACCACTGACTTTGGCAATACCGAGATGAAGGGGATGCAGCAGGAGCAGCTGATGTCCAGTTTTGAAGAGATGGTCAAAATAAA